>NW_012133055.1:0-5381 GCF_000313525.1 Fibroporia radiculosa | reverse complement strand
GACTGAGACTGGAATAGACAACTAAGTCTATTACTGAAGATGTCCCTATGTAGGTATTGGTAGGAACAAGAGGACAAAACTAAAGTACAGTAGCACAAGCAGTGCTACTTAAAGAGGACAGGGTGAATAGAGTTTAATAAGTATGAAACACTGAGTTGGATCAGTGATGTATATAAAACAGGTTTCACTGGGTTGTATCAGTGATGAAGATGTAGGTGAAACACATCAAGTGATGGGATCAGTCATACAGTTACAGGGACAACAATGAATAGTCAGGAAAAGAAAAAAGGAACCCCCCTCCAACACTGTAACAGGGAGAGCATGGTTCTTATAAGAGATTACTCTCTGTTTGGTTGCAGGAAGTCTGCCAAAGCATCTTTGGCATGTGTTAATTTGGTTTTCGGCAACCAGGAGTTGTCTGAAGCTAGGTATCCTTTCTATCAGACCCGGTACAAGGTCTGCTTGCCAACTGTCTTTGAATCAATGATGTGTCCAATTTCAAACTCCTCCTGGTTCTCAATGGGTTCCGGTGGAGGTTGGAGGTAGTTCTTTCTGTGCATTATTGTTTCCAAATAAGGATAGAGTAGTCCTGCATGAAACACAGGATGAATCTTCTATTTGGGTGGTAGTTTCAGGCAGTAAACTACCAATGACAGTTTCTGATTGATGGTGAAGGGTCTATAGTGCTTTGGACCAAGCTTTGCTTTCAGATGTCAGTGTGATATGCATGGTGGTCATAAATTTACATATCACTTTTTTGTGTACCAGGACAGCTTTTAAAACACACTCCAAGGGTACCAGCATTGCACTGGTGTCAGTGCTGGATGGCCATGATATGTTGTCACAGATGTGAATAATCTTGATTGCAATACTGATAATATTATCTCCAGGATGATTTGTACTTTGGAAGAAGTATACGTTATTGCTCTCAATGTCCAATACACAATTGATACTAGACTTCAACAACTCATCTGCAAAAGGGAAAGGGCAAGGTTGTACCCATTATCAATCTAACATTGTTGAGTGAGGAGAAGAAGAAGAGGAAGGTGGATGTGAAGGAGAAGGAGAAGGAGAAGGAGGAGGGGGTGGATGTAGGATTGAATACTGCTGACAATGTCCACAACTTGGTGGCAAATCTCTCCATCAGTGAGTGGGTTGAGGAATGTGCATCTTTGTTGTGAAGGCCCAAGTGATCCCACATGGCAAATGTACTGACTGAGTCATTGCCCACTCAGCACAGGACAAAGATCCCCTACCACCAGGCTGTGTCTGATACTGTAAGTCACAATAGTTTGTGAATGATACTGATAACTATATTTATCTTCTCTAGAAATCCCTAACATCAATGGCCACAGGGAGCAGGACTGGGAGACACCAGTCCTGAGGATGCAAGGTCCAGAAACACCAATTCCAAGGCTGCCAGTCCAGGGAACCTCAGTAGTGGTTCATGTAGGATGGTGTATAGTAGCAATTGCCATCCCTTCAACTCACCATGCTCCTTGGAACATGTTTGATCTTCCTGTACTAAAGGTATCATGTATTATATCATTTCATGAACATATATATTGCAGTTCATATGACTGGAAAGGCGAATGCAGAGCAGGCGCAATGTTGAGGGCAACAGAGTCAGGCAGTGCACAAACAAGTGATCCAACCATGATGATCTGGTGATAGAGAAATTGTCTATGTCCATTTTATTGTCATTGCTATCATTGTCATGAACATCACCCTGATCTTCATTATTGCTGTTGTTGTTGTCATCATCACTGTTGAGGGCAGCTGCCTTTGTTGAGACCAAGACGAGAGGATGGCCTGCCAGAAGCTCAATAAAATGAGGACAGCTAGAGTCCAAGATGAGCATCTGAATATATTAAATAGTAGACCATGTAACTACATACCTAGCGTCCAAGTCGTAGAGTAAACATGTACAACTACAGGAAGTGGCTGTAGGTATAGATATGGAGAGTTGAATAGAACTGAGGGAATAATGAATGGAGAATAAAAGTAAGAAGATGGAAAGATCAGGGATAGTATAGGGAATATGGGATATGCGGAGTATATAGTAGTAAGAGACCATTGTGAAGATATTTAAATTACAAAGAGCATAGAAAGCGAAGCACTCAACTAACACTTCCTGTTCCTATGCATACTATATAGGGAAATCAGCACCAGAACCTAAGTGTTTTCTATCGGCTTAACTTTAGTTTGCACTCTGTAACTTCCCCTGCTAGGGAAGCTCAGCATTAGTTGGACACAACCCCAGTACAAGTCCTCAGCATAGGACTTAGGCATTACAGTTATACAACACATAGTCAGCACCAGTTGGAAGTCCTCCTGATCCTTAGTCATCCAAGGTCCCTTGACACATCTGCCCAGTGTACAGAACTAAAAACGATAGTATGCTACTAGCAATGCCAGGTGACACTGCTATGCTGATGATTTGGAAGAGAGATAATCCCATTGTAATTGTCATAACTGTAGATAATGATTGTCCAAATGCTTTTTCCATTAATCTTAGCATTGGAAAACATGTGCAAGGATTCCAAATTTTGAGATAAATGAATGAGGTGTGGAAAATAGGAGAGCAGCACCTTCAGGTTGCACAGCGATGAATGAGCCTTTCACAGAATATGAAATAGGTACATGTGATTGCACTCAGAGTGAGAATGAAGGCTGATCTGAAGGCCGATGAGATGTTCATGACAAGACAAGAATGTGTTAAGACATGTACATGGAATGTGTGACAGTCTCAGGAGGGTTCTCTTTGTGTATTACCTTGTCCTCATTGACCCTGTACATTCTAAGTATAGCATGTATCTATTTCACTGATGATCATCATTCTCATTCCTATCTATCTGTCATTGTCTCAGATCACTGTCATTCCCTCCATCCTCACCTATCGGTTCCTTGATTCAACCCACCTACTGATGCATTATTCCACTTTACATCAACAGAACTCAGTTTCATTTCCAATCCCTTCCTTTATTTAAGACATAGCTACTACATTAGTGTATTTTAGTTTTGTCCTCCTGTCTCCTATAAAAACCTCATAGGGATATCTTAGCAATAAGAACTCAGGTGTTTTTCATCTGCTTCACTCTGTTTGTGCTCTCCAACTTCCCCTGCTAGGGAAGCTTAGCTTAATTGAGCACAACTCTAGTACAAGTCCTCAGTCTAGGACTTAAGCACCATAGTCTTAGGACACAGAGTAAGCCTAGACAGCAACTCCTGATCCTCTATCATTCCAGGTCCCTTAACATTAGGATAAAACTCTCTTAGGCTTACTAGTTCCTTGTCAACAATAGTCGCAGTGGCAACCACAAAGGCACAAGCAAGAAGTTTACCTTGCTACAACAGGGTCCACATATTTAACACTAGGTACAACTCAGACCAGTACATTAACACCAGTCAGAAGTGGACTTTCTGTCTTGACACTCCCTGCCCCCAATTGAAGCAGAGATAAAACTGTAAGAATACCAGCAGGAGCACTAGTACCCATTGGAAGCAACAGAGACAGACATCGCATAGTCCCAGCCCTTACAGCCACATCCTCAGATATTTCCCCAGCCAAAGTACCCTCCTACCCAGTATCCACAGCAGCCTCTAGTGGCAAATGCAAGGGTATACCACCCAGACAATCACCCATCCAGTCACCAGTCCAGACATTTAAGGAGGAAGACAGTCCAGTCAACACAGCATCCAGAGCCAGTATCTTTGACACTTTCTTTGGGATCCCTCCAATCCAGAGAAAGACCCTTCACCTCCTTCCTCCTCTCCAGAACGAGGTGAAGCAAAGGATCATAAAACCTCAAGAGAGAAGTTAGGAAACCCAGGAGATGACAACCCAAGCAACCAGGAGAGTGACATGGCAAACATTGATAGCTGAAATGGTGCAGTCAGCAAGCCCAGTATTTTTGAAGGAGATAGAGCAAAGAGTCAGCAGTTCCTAGGTGAACTCTACCTTTACCTCTTAGGCAATCCCAAACACCTTAAGACAGATAGAGATAAGGTTGAATGCACCCTGGCCTACATCAAAGGAGCAGCCTACTGGCTTCTCCAGATGCTCATCTTGGACTCTAGCTGTCCTCATCATTGAGCTTCTGGCAGACCATCCTCTCATCTTGGTCTCAACAACATTATTCCACTTTACATCAACAGAACTCAGTTTCTGTTACAATCCTGTGAGAGGGGTTTTATTTTGTCTTCCTCATCATCTCCTAGACCCTATACTCTCTATTCCTAGAAAATTACTTCCTTGATGTGTATCACCCCTATCTGCCAGTTTCATCCATATTTAACTGTTGCTGCTCATCACTGATCCATCTCAGTATTTGCTTCCATCTATCAGTCTTTGATTCAATTCCTGTACTGATATATCATTCTATCTAAATTGACAGATCTCTACGATATTTCCAATACCTTTTTCTATTTAAGACATAGCTACTACAGCATTGTACTTTAGTTTTGTCCTCTTGTTCCCTATGTACACTTTATAGAGACACTCACAATAGAACCTAGGTGTTCTCTTGTCTGATTAACTCTGTTTGTGCTCTCTCTAACTTCCCCTGCTAGGGAAGCTCAACCTTAAGTCATACAAAACCCTTCAAGAATGGGACTGAAGTGTCACAGCTTTCAGATGCATAGTAATTTAGTTGGAACTCCTGATCCCCAGTTGTCCAAGGTCCGTAACAGAGGGGTAATGAATGCTTCTCTCCATTCATCACCTGCCTTGATTCTGTTGTTGTTGTAGCCTGCTCTTAGATCTAGTTTGGTGAATAATGTTTGCTTAGCAGTGGGAATTCTGTCAAGGAGATCCTCTACTCATGGAATGGGGTAGGCATTCTTAAAAATGGCATTATTGAGTTCCCAATAGTCCTGGCAGGGTCTGACACCTCCCATGTTAGTTGAGTGCTTCGCTTTCTATGCTCTTTGTTATTTGAATATATTCGCAATGGTCTCTTACTACTATATCCTGCACATATCCCATACTCCCTACACTATCCCTCATCTTCCCATCTTCTTACTTTTATTCTCCGCTCATTATTTTCGGAGTTAAGTTCAACTCTTCATCACCTGTACCTACAGCCACTTCTTGTAGTTGACATGTTTACTCTAGGACTTGTACTCCAGAGTCCAAGGCATACTAGCTTCTCCAGATGCTCATCTTGGACTCTAGGTATGTAGCTACATGGTCTACTATTTAATATACTCAGATGCTCATCTCGGACTCTAGCTGTCCACATATTATTGAGCTTCTGACAGACCATCCTTTTGTCTTGGTTTCAACAATGGCACTAGGAAGAAAGTGGCCTCCATCACTCATAAGGTCACCTTTGTTGAGACCAAGACGAAAGGATGGTCTGCCAGAAGCTCAATAATGT
>NW_012133054.1:1464-4326 GCF_000313525.1 Fibroporia radiculosa | reverse complement strand
TAGTGAGTATAGTTAGGCTTAGGGTTAGGTTTGGGTTAGGGTTGGAGTCATTGCGGGTCATCGCGTGACAGTGGGACAAGGGAGTTGTCCTGGCTGCACATCAGTAGCAGTGCAGAATTTATGATGCGGGTGCAGGAGTCTGCAATAGGAGCACAACCAATGTTAACACTCACTTTGAAGATGACTATTGACCTCACATTTGGTACAGAAGCAAAGGTGGCAAGGCATGGCACTAGAAGGAGGGGTGATAATGGAAAATTTGTGCTGTTCAAGGTGTTCTTCCAAGTTGGCAGCTCTGAGACGCATTCAACATTGGCTCATCTCCTCCTCTGTGTGAAGAAGCTCCGCCCCTATAGATCATCACACTGCTAGAAGTAGATCAATCTTTGTGTCAACAGCTCTAAAACAATCGGCTTCATCAGTCACTCCTGGATCCCGGATATGTTGAAGTGATGCCCAAAGATTCTCCAATAGGTTGTCATCCTGCTGATAGGCTTGCGTAGCACATGGGCGTGCTTTGAGTTGGACTCAACATTTGAAGCATTCAAAACTTCTGCCTTTGGGGAAGCCTGTGATACCTCGACACGAAAACGTCTTCAAGTAAAGCCTGTTCTTCAACATCTTTGAAGTGTTGTGACCTCACTACAATCCAATTAGGATCTTTCAGTGATGGCTTTATTCCAGGGGCTCGACTTCAATGGCAAAACCCCATCATCCAGAGACTGAGACACCCAATACAGGGCCACTGGGCAAATGTTTAGGTTGGTGCGCTTGGGTTGCAATGTCAAGATTTGCAACAGTTGGGCCTCCGAGACTAGCAGGGTGTAGTGCATGGGACAGGAGTTGAAACTGATGGAGGCATTGGACGGGAATAGGAAGGATATGGGGATCATTAGTCACAGTCAGGGCAGTGGAGGCAGTGACCCAGGAGGTTTGGGCAGGATGAGGGATATTTAAGAGCAGTTTTGCATGATTGTAATGCAGCACTCGGCCCCTAGTAGTGAGACTCATGCAGAATCACATCCCCCACTCAGCAGAGCTCAGTCCGGCTTCAAACTTCTTTGAAGTGTTGCGCATCCCTAAGAACTACAACTACAACCCTCCAAACTATGACTACAACCATCAAACTGCATCCCATCCTAGTACACCCCCCTCCAAAGCACACCTTTGCATACAACTAAGTACTTCAAAGTTCTGTCCCTACGTTCAATCTCTGAACAAGACTCAGGTGTCTGCAATTGAATTGCACTTCATGTTCGAGTCGTCGAGCCGGTTCCATTTTACCTTCCCTCCACTTCTATGAGAAGTCAGAGTGTTCAGACAGTCCAAAACAGTCTTGTGACACCATCCCGAGAAACATAGTGAAGTCATCACCATTCAAGTGAGCTATTGGAACTACAAGCCCTCGCCCCCATCAGCTTCCCCGAGAAACAGAAACTTACCCTCTACTTTGCACCCCCCTGAGTTAGGGTTAGGTTTCCTGAGGTCGCATCACTGCGTCAGTAAATATTCCCAAGTATCCTCCTCCCATTCCTTGTTGGAAGGATTCCAATTTCCCACAGGCTTGGCAGTTCAGAGTGTGGTTGCTGTGGTCATCAAGATTTATTATAATCCAAATGCTGGGTTGCCATCAATTGGAACGCCCATGGGAGGTTGTGTAATGAAGTTGGTGTAGGCTCCAGGGACATGGGGTAGTACTCATTCCAGGGGATTGACATCTTGAACAAGGGTGGAGATGTTGAAAGGAATGGATCACCAAGATTGAGTAATGTTGTTGGAGGGGTGTTGGATTGTGTCGTCGCTATAGACCATGAACTCCTGTGGATCGCTGCTGTATCCTTCTGATGCTGTGATGTACTCGCTGACATTAGCTAGACGCTGTAGATTAGGAGCATGGTCAAGGCTACCATTGTCAGAGACATCAGAGGCAAGGGGCAGCATATTGGGAGAGTCAGTGGATGCAGCAGTGGTGCTGTCAGGGTTTGGGGAGGAGGAGACATTTATAGGTGATGAGGATGGGAAAACATGTGCAGGAGCAATGTGGTAAGATCTGGTGGATGCTTCTGAGGTATTATGAGGGATCTCCAGGGGACCAGGAAATTGATGCAGAACTATGGCATTGCTATTAGAGGAGTCTGGGGGTCCTGGGATAAGGAATGGTCGAGGGTGATGTTTGGCAGGGGTGCAAATGGGTAGCGGAAACCTCCCTCATTGAGAAATTCTAGTGAAGAGTCATCAGATTCTTGTTGGGAAGAAAAACTTAGGATAGGCCAAATAGGAGCCAGCATCTCTATTATTCCAGCTGTGAAACGCTCTTCTAGTGTCTGGAGGTAGGAAGGGTAAGGGGTTGGTGCTCTTTGGGGGCCAGTTGTTGGAGAATTGTCATGCCTAGGAGCCAGAGGGCAACAATGTGGGTCCAGGTTAGGAGTCACATTGTTGTTTCTAGTGTGAGTGTTCCACTTAGCAGGCATAGGGAGGCAGTAAAAGAGAAGTTTTTTTTCTTGAAAAAGCCAGGCATAGAATACAAAAGACAAGCAACTACTATGGACAAAGTGAGACCCCAGACCCTAATCTTGATGCTCCTGGATGTACTTGAAGTAAACTTGAGTGGGATTGTTGGAATCCCTGTTGGCAGCAATGACTGGGAGATTAGTGGTGGTATGTGGGAGGGGGCACTGGGCAGTGGTGATGTTGAATGCCCATGTTAAGGGACCTGACAACTGAGGATCAGGAGTTCCACTTAAAACTACTACTGACAAAAGGTACTGCTACGCGTAAGGCTGACATGCTATACTAGAACTAGACCTGTATGCTGAGCCACTGCAACTAGCAGTGGTTTGAGAATGTATACTGGTTGAAGCG
>NW_012133054.1:0-1235 GCF_000313525.1 Fibroporia radiculosa | reverse complement strand
CAAGAGGACAAAACTAAAGTACAGTAGCGCAAGTAGTGCTACTTGAATAGGGTGATGTGGATAGAGTTTAATAAGTATGAAACACTGAGTTGGATCAGTAATGTACATGAAACAGGTTTCACTGGGTTATATCAGTGATGAAGATGAAACATGATAGAGGTGAAACATGATGTAAGTGAAACATGATATAGGTAAAATGTGATAGATATGAAACACTGATGTAGGTGAAACACATCAAGTGATGGGATCAGTTATACAGGTACAGGGTCAACAACAAATAGTTAGGAAAAGAAAAAGAACTCCCCCTCCAACACTGTAACATTACCCCCCTCTCCAGATTCATTGTTCAGAGTTTCCATCGAGCGCGGCACTCCTGTAGGTATCCAGGTTTGTTGGTGGGACAAGGGAGTTGTCCAGGTTGTATATTGGTGGCAGTGCGGAATTTATGACAAGGGCGTAGGAGTCTGCAATAGGAGCATAACCAATGCCAACACTCACTTTGAAGATAACTGTCGACCTCACATTTGGTACAGAAACAAAGGCAGCGGAGCATGGCACCAGAAGGAGGAGTGATAATAGAAAACTCATGGCATTTGAGGTGTTCTTCTAAATTGGCAGCTTTGAGACGTGTTCGACATTGGCTCATCTCTTCCTCTGTGTAAAGAAGTTCTGCCCCTATAGATTGTCATGCTGCCAGAAGTAGATTAATCTTCACATTGATGGCTCTAAACCTATCCACTTCATCAGTCACTCCTGGGTCCTTGATATCTTGAAGTGATGCCCAAAGGCTCTCCAATAGATTGTCATCCCACATCAACAAATACTCCCAAGTGTCCTCCTCCCATTCTTTGTCTGAAGCATTCCAGTTCCCTACAGGTTCTGCAGTACACAATGCTGCAGCAGCAGTAGTTGATACCCGTTGTAGTCCAAATGCAGGATTGCCATTGATAGGAACACCCATGGGAGGTTGAGTGACAAAGTTAGTGTATGCTCCAGGAAAGTGGGGTAGAACCCGTTCCAAGGGGTCAACGTCTTGTATAGGGGTAGAGGTGTCAAAAGGAATAGATCGCCAGGACCTGGTAACATCATTTGAGGGTCGTTGAATTATGTTGTCACTGTAGACCACAAACTCCTGCGGGTCACTGCTGTATCCTTCTGATGCTGTAATATACTCACTGACATTGGTGTTGAACAAATAGTGAACGCACCTACAAGTTCTATGTACAGAACTGCTA
>NW_012133053.1:0-3881 GCF_000313525.1 Fibroporia radiculosa | reverse complement strand
ACGGACCTATATGCGCGCGAGGAGTTCGCGCCGTATGTGTCGGCGCGCGATGTATACGAGGCGGCCGCCATATTTCGCCGTGGCAACGACCCCAAGCCGCTCAAACCGAAGAAGGTGCGTAGTTTGGGTTGTCCATGCCCGAATTGGGCTCACAGGCAGATACTCTGTCGTGCTGTTTGACTGATCTTCGGCCCATCATGTGTACTCCTATTCGTGTGTGATGCTTGCGCAACAATTAGTCATTGAGCGATTTAAAGAAGGTGTGTAGTTTTTGCTGTCCTTGCCAGCATTGCACTGACAGGTATATATTCCATTAGAAGGTGGGGGGCCTGCTCAGACAGTCGGTGTGTAGTCTTTGTGGTCCTTGCCAGCATTTCACTGACAAGCAGATATTCCATTAGAAGTCTTCACCCAACCTCCAGCCGGAGGTGTGTAGTCTTTGCAGTCCTTGCCAGCATTGCACTGACAAGCAGATATTCCATTAGACGTCCGCACCTCCTCCCCCAGTGCCGGTGTGTAGTCTTTGTGGTCCTTGCCAGCATTTCATTGACAAGCAGATATTCCATTAGAAGTTTGCACCCAACGCCAGGCCGGGGGTGTGTAGTCTTTGCAGTCCTTGCCAGCATTGCACTGACAAGCAGATATTCCATTAGACGTCCGCACCTCCTCCCCCAGTGCCGGTGTGTAGTCTTTGTGGTCCTTGCCAGCATTTCACTGACAAGCAGATATTCCATTAGAAGTCTGCACGTCCTCCCCCAGTGCCGGTGTGTAGTCTGTGTGGTCCTTGCCAGCATTGCACTGACAAGCAGATATTCCATTAGGCGCTCCCAAATACCAACGTCCGAAAGGGCGGGGTCGACAAGGCGTGGTTGGCAAATTATGGTGAGTACCTCAGGGGTGGCGCTAAAGGAACGCCTCCGTCGAGCCATCCATTCGTTCCTCCGTCGCAGCCGGCGGGGCAGGAGGATAGGAAGTCACCGTCACCCGAGCCAAACCCGTATCGGATCAACCTGCGAGCGTTGCTTGAGGAGCTTGACTGATTAGGTACTCCGAGTGGGCTGAAGAGCGCAGGTGGGCAAGAGTAGTAGATGTGTATTTCGTTCAGAGCCAATGAACGAAAAATGTGTGTGTCCGTGGGCTCATTAAACATTTGAATGGCAGAGCAGGAAACTAGAAACTCAAGGTAAAGTTTTCGAATCACTAGCATACTCTTGGTTACATCGTGGGTGAGCAACTAAAGCGAGGGCAATATGGAGGGCATCTTGATCATCTTCCTTGCAGTGCATACTTTGAACAAGTCAGGCCGAAGGCCTCGACCGGCATGTCATCCCGAGCTGCATTGTTCGGAGACCTCAAGTACAAGATACTTGTGATCGGTTTATGGCAGCGGTTGAGTTGAACCATCTAAAGTGTCTACATACAATCTTGGACGGATGATACGTAGACGGTACGTACTACATTATATGGATGGAAACAGGGACAGACGCGGCATGACTTGGCTGTTGTTGGCCGAGTATAGAGACCTCGAACACCTGTCCTGCTGGATCATAGATCGGTTCGCAGTTCACCTGGTGGTTTGCCCTGCGGGAAGGAGTCGACCCCAGTACAAGGAATGGGTTGATCGCGCACTTGATGAGTGGCAAAGTGCGCAGCTCTTTGTCGTAGTATACATTGTTTACTATGGAGCGAATAGCATCACAAGCCGAGAGTAGTACAGTGTATGTACAGCGAGGAAACAAGATAGAATGCTGCCGCGGTGCCATCAAGTTAGAGCGCATAACAAGGAATACGGAGGCGATGTCAGAGCATGGTATGCTCATTGTTGATACCGTCAAATGAAGTTGATGATGCGGATATGGGGGAACAGGAGAGCACAGGCGGAGGCAGAATCTCGGCGCAGCAACTGCCATCACTGTGCACGCGCGTCACTCGGGGTGTGCATCATCCGTTCGCGTTCCCTCCCATGTACGAGGGAAGGAACGCGTTGCCGAGATCTTTGATCATTGCAAAGATCGTCTCCGGGGAGTGCGGGTGCTGTGCAACGCTGGCGAATGGCTGCACGGGGAGTGCGGATGGCTGTGGTTGCTGCTTGTTGTGCACGGAGGAGGGCGGGGTGGACGAGGACGCCGCGGGCGTGGAGTCCTGTCTTAGGGAAGGGACGACGGCAGGAGGGGCGAGCAGGTGGCTAGGGGCGACGGGGGCAGACGGCCGCGGCAGCGGCGCAGCATCGAGGTCCGTCACCCCCATACATACACACGGCGCGCCCCGCAGGTGACCACGGACCTCCTGTGCACATCGCACCCAGACATCAAGGCGATCTACAGCGACGCAGACAACACCGTCATCTGCGACATCTTGCTCTCGCGCACGCTCTTCGATGCTGCAGCGGGCCTGCTCTTACCCGCGATGGTCGTGTACTCGTGGCGCCTCTTCGCGCGGGCGCCGCTGCAGGGCACGCTCGTGTGCTCAACGGCGTCCGCGGTGCCCATGCTAGCGGTCACACTCGGGTTGGCGCAGACATGGGACAATCCGGCAGAGGGTGCAAGGGTGCGTGAAAAGTCCATCTGCACATGTCCTGGCCTTTTGCCTATAGAGTTAACTAAGCAAAGATACACAGAAAATCTCACAGGAAAGAAGTCCATTGTGAGCAATCCTTCATCATCGGAATCGGTTGAACATGCGGGCCGGGCCCTCTCCCAAGCCTCTTTCCTAACTCATTTGTCTCCAACCCACCTCCTGTGGACTCCCCAGTGCTAGCTTGATGTGATGTGCCAAAGATTTTTCCAGTTGCTCTGCCTGCTAGAAGCAGTAGCTCTAGCTCTTGTACTTGGTACTCACTGTGTTTCGTGTCGACTCTGCTTGCTGCTGTGCTTCATATCAAGTGTTAATACCATCCCATACTGCTGCAAGTCCCAGGTCGCAAATGTATTTACAATATATCAGCTAACAATACATGAAATACCCCTGCTTTCGACAGCTAAAATATATATGGTAAACATTTCACTCCATTTGTCACCATTACCATGAGATGGCCCGTACATGTAGAGTGCTGACGAACCACTTACCGAACGGGTCACATCGAGACGAGTACCGTATACCGGGCCCGCGCAACTGCCCTTGCTCCGGGATCCTGGAAGACAGGGAACACGCGCTGTTTGATTGCCCGTTATGGGTACGCCACAAAGAGGGACTGGTGCAGAATGGCATTACACACCCGAAGACGTGAGACAGGCTCAGGTGCGTCGACAACGAGGCTGGTCGGAAGACGATATTCGCGTTGTCCTGCGCCTCAACCCTATGGTGGCTACATTTGAGTGGGCGGAGACCCTCGCCCAGGCGGCCACGGATCGAGAGGCGGGAGACTAGTCGTAGGTAGCCAACGTATTTCTTTATGCTCACGCCCTCAGTCTGTATAGGGTCAGTGTGTTCCGTGAATATTGGAGGGAGCGATGCTTTGTCCCGGAGAAAACGATCCCAGGAACCCCCGGCTACCGAGAGTTCCAGGCTCATTATAATACCAACAAAGTTACCGTACAGATCATGAGGGCGCGGGGGATCGACCCCGAACGTTATTCTGCACCAGCGTTCGTAGGAAACGCTGAAGACCAGACACCAATCTTACTCCCTTAGTGACGACGACGGTTAGGGTCCGACGGCGAGGAGTGCATACCGCTCCGGCGATGTTTAGGTAGCTACAGTCCGCACACTCTGCATGTATCTCTAGGTACGGTGTATAAACTAGTTGTTCAAAAAGAAAAAAAGATCTTCGGCTTTATCATCAAGTTCGATCGCGAGCGGCTTGGCCTCATTGATCAAGGAGATGTCTGCGGGAGTTTGAAACGCGTTTGAAACTCGTGCAACGGAACATGCATTGTAGACAG
>NW_012133052.1:1300-6433 GCF_000313525.1 Fibroporia radiculosa | reverse complement strand
TGCAGGATATAGTAGTAAGAGACCATTGTGAAGATATTTAAATAACAAAGTGCATAGAAAGCAAAGCACTCAACTAACAGCTTTTATTACCCTTCAAGGATTATTTAAGCCTGTTGTCATGTTCTTTGGAATGACCAACTTGTCTGCTACCTTTCAGGTAATGATAGATAGAATATTTTCCAATCTTCTACTAGAAAGGTGGCTTGTAATCTATATTGACAACATTCTTATCTTTTCCACCAACCTGGAAGAACATCATCATAGGACACAGCAAGTACTGCAAAGAATAAAGGACAATAATCTGCACCTCAAGCCAGAAAAGTACATTTGCAATGTTCAAGAGATCAAACTTTTGGGTTTCATTCTTAAACCTGGATGTACTGGAATGGCTGAGGATAAGGTATCAGCAGTACTCAAATAGGACAACATTACCAATGTCAAAGGCCTTCAACAGTTTCTAGGATTTGCCAGTTTTTACTGACAATTCATTCCAGGATATTCAAAGATTGCAAGACCCTTGTTTGATCTGCTGGTCAAAAGAACCAAGTGAGAATAGAAAGAATTGCACAGCACCACTCATGCCCAACTAAAACAATGCTTCAGTCAACAACTGCTTCTGGTACAACCAGATGTTGACAAACCTTTCTGGATAGAGTCAGATGCATCCCTCAAAGCCTCAGGAGGAATCCTTTTGCAAAAACACAGCAACAGATGCTGGCACCCATGCACTTTCCTTTCCCAGTCCTTCTTTCCCATTGAGCAACAATACAAAATCTATGACCAAGAATTGCTTGCTATCATCTACTGCTTCAAAGCCTAGTAACACTACATCAAAGGATGCAAAGAACCTGTTACAGCTTCGAGGGGGGTTTTCTTTCTTTTCCTAACTATTCGTTATTAACCCTGTAACTGTATGACTGATCCCATCAACTGATGTGTTTCACCTACATCAATGTTTCATATCTATCATGTTTCATCTATATCATGTTTTACTTACATCATATTTCATCTCCATCACGTTTCATCTTCATCACTGATACAACCCAGTGAAACCTGTTTCATGTACATCACTGATCCAACTCAGTGTTTCATATTTTATTAAACCCTATTCGCTTTGCCTTACATTTCTTGCTCTTCTGACTCTTGCCCTCACTATCTCCTTCATTCTATACACCACTGTCTAGCATCTCAAGAAGGAGCATTTGTGGGCAATCAACCTCATCACCACCTTCTAACACCTAATAAAACCTACAATCAACAACATACTAATAATCACCATGCATTGTAAGCAAAACCAACCAGACAGAGTGGTGTGCTTTGAGTATATTAAGGATTTGTTAAACTAGATCCAACTCTGGCACTTCCCTTTGTCAGTAGTACTCAAAATCTTTTGTATTTCCTCTATCTCCTTCTTTTATTCTATTTTTGGCTCTATCTGGTTCTCAAACACATGTATGGCTGACCACCACCAACAATCTACTCAGCCACAGGAATATGAAGAGGTTGTGGAGTGCATGGACTTGTATAAAGACCAACAAGCAGGATCATAAGAAAATTAAGAAGTCTAGAGAGAACCTACCTCCTTTGCCTTTCATCCCAGCATATTTCTCAACAAAGAAACTTGACCCTTTCTTGGAGAATGGCTCTTCTCTCCTCCTCCTCCAATTGCCCTACATCCTACTTGTCCACTTCCCTAGCATGCTATCAGGGAAACCCCCAAATGGCTTACCTACCAGTGCACCAAGCTCTAAGGCCTGACTATTAATTCCCCTTTCACTAGCAGACAAACAACTTACATTCCATCTCAATGATGGTTGTGCCAGGAAGCCAGTATCCCCTCTAGTGATGAGAATATCTATATTGGTGTTACATCACTGGATATTGCCAAATTCCACAAGCTTACCAAGGATGTCACAATGTCTGCTGCTAACCCCATTGATGTGATAGACATTGTTCACACCACTCCAGAGTCCAAAGAGTCTGAGAATCCTCATCATGTGCCATCTACCACAATCCTTGTTAATCCTAAGGGATCCTCTGAACACTCAAATTCTAAGCAGGATGAAGAGGATAGTCTCCCAGCTCTGGAATCATCTATTGTCTTTGCTGAGCAACCTTTTACCCATCACACATATTGCCCAGACCCTGGAGCTGAGTACCTAGTTATGCCCACTATGCTTCTCAATTGTCACAGAATTTCATAGCATCTATCTTATCATAAGTGTTTAGATAATCTATATCTTATCTGATTAGATATCTACCTAGATAAGGATAGCATTATGCATGGTGACATGTTACTAGTCAGGTGCTTAGCCCATCAGTTGGGCAAGGCTATAGAATATCCCCATCAGCACTAGAAGCACACATGGCTGTTCAGGTGATCATCATAGTAGAACTACTGGCCATACATGAGGCAGAGTGTTTACACATCAGGTATTCTTAGATAGCCAATGGCATATATTGAGCATCAGTCAGCCTAGGTGTTAGGTGTACTACCAGTAGTATTAGGGGTCTGGCTTCTTATGTATAAAGACCAGAACAATACATCATAGAGAGGCAGACTTTGTCTCTTCTCTACCGTCTCTCAACCTACAAAGCATCCTCTAAGCTAACCGCTCCCTAAGAACTAAGCCACTGCCAATTCTTAGTAAACTTCTAGCATCCACAAGCGAGTGCTAGGGTTAGGGGTTTTGCTTTAGTTAGGTATCAGGAGAGATACCCTGACATCAATACTGAACCTGCTGGTATTGCCATATCTATTCATTGTATCCTGCCCTATCTCAAGGGATCAGCATCCATAGCTCATGTTCACCCTCCTGTCATTGTTGGTCTTTCTACCAATCCCATTTTCCAGCATTGCAAACTCACTAATATGTTGCCTTGACACTTGAGAAAGGCTTCTCCACAACCAAGCATCTGCAATGACCCCTAGGATCCAGACACCATCAACTTCCTTAACAACTGGGATAAGGTGACCACTAAAGTCCTGTGGGTGCAATTGAAGGCAATTGGGGATAAAGTGTTGCTTGAGGAAGTAGATTGGTACCAAACACTATAGGTATGAAAGGCTTTGCTCAAGGCTGTCAGCAACAAGGTTCTCAGGTCTGTCACCTAGGTAGAAGGTGCTCTAGATGCTTGCACAGATAGGCTCAATGCTGCTAACCTTATGCAGAGGCTGGATCAACACAATTTCTCTCCTATTGATCCCTCTGGTCTTTGTACCAGGCATTACCTTCTGTATTGCACCAAATACAACACCAATGGACATGACTTCACCAAGTGCTGGAACTGGGTTTACATACATTGTGAGCACCTCCATCCCCACTATCTGGTACTCTCACTCACTTGTATAATGGCTGAACTACTATATATCATAGAACAATGACAGCACATGCGTAACAATGTCTTTCTTCAGTACCCTGATTAGACAAGATGAAGCTGGAGAGGGGAGTAGTGTTACAATGTTGTGAGGAGGTCCCTTTTTTTATCTTTCTCATTCACTCCAGACCCTGTACAATCTATTTCTGGCCAATCCTTTCCTGATACTTTTTATGTGCTTCTCTCATATCCAACTATCATTGTACATTATTGTTTTATCTCAGTGTTTCATCTCTGTCACTCTATCTATCAGTTCTCAATTTAACTCCTGTACTGATACATCACTCTATGTACATTGACAGAACTCTATATGATTTCCAATCCCTCTATCTATTTAAGACATAGCTATGGCCTTGTTTTACTCTAGTTTTGTCTGCCTGTTCCTACATATACCACATAGAGACATCTGCAATAGAACCCAGGCATTTCTATCTGCTTCAGTCAGTCTGGGCTCTCCAACTTCTTCTGCTAGGGAAGCTCAGCTTTAGTTGGACAATAATCCTAGTTCAAGTCTTCAGCATAAGACTTAGGTGTTAATATCACATAACACCCAGACAGTATCAAGACAAATTCCTGATCCTCAGTGATTCAAGGTCCCTTAACACAAGCTAGGTGAAGTGCAAAAGCTTAATTGTATATTTATAGTAATCAAACATAAATCAAGGGTGTTATAATATCACATACAGCTTGCCACAGCTTGTAAGAGACATAAACAGCCTTCCTGAATGATCTGGTCTATAGTTGAAAATACTGTGAATTTTTATACAAGAGATAATGTGCTCAAAAATGTTAGCAATAAAAGTGTGGCAATGGATTGTCCATAAGGATCAATCAATATCTTCACTAATCCTCTATCAAAGTACATATTGTGGGCTTTATTAGATTCTACAGAAGTAGGGAATTCTAATAACATCTATATTTTCTATATTAGCACATCTAGTTCTCATTCTACAAGCCAAACAATATGACTGTTGCAAATATTGCAATATTTTTGCTAGTCACAGTAGGTATCACAACCTCAAAATGCACATTTGGTCTGGTCAGAACTCTTGATCCTCAGTTGTTCCAACTGAGTGATTATGTGTTATAGGACTGTGATGCCTAAGTCCTGAGCTGAGGATTTTGTACTTGAGTCTTATACAACTAGAGCAGAGCTTCTCTAGCAGGGAAAATTTAAGAGTATATGCTGAGTAAAGCAGACAAGAAAATGCCTAGGTTCTCTTGGTTGTCCCGATGAGGCATGTATGGGAACAGGAGGACAAAACCAAAGTACTATAATACAGAGACTAGGTCTTAAGTAGAAGAAACTATTGGAAATGAAACTGAGTTCTATCAAAGTAAACTAAAATGATGTATCAGTTGATGAGTTAAATCAAGAAACTGATAGATGGAAATAGAGGAGGCAACAACTAAGATGAATCAGCAATGTAGATAATAACAGATAGATGGAGATGGTAATAGAATGCATCAGTAAAATAAATATAGGCTATAGTTAGATCATACAGGGTCAAATGAGAATAAGGCAAGAAAGAAAAGAAAACCCCCCCTGAGGCTGTAACAGTTTCTTGATAGCAACTATTTAAGGGACCTGGAATAATAGAGAATCAGGAGTTCTACTTGACTAGTTATCCTAAGATGCTTAAGTCCTATAGTGAGGATTCATACTGTTAAGGGACCTGACGACTGAGGATCACGAGTTCCACTTAAGACTACTACTGACAAAGGTACTGCTACATGTAAGGCTGACACACTATC
>NW_012133052.1:0-1041 GCF_000313525.1 Fibroporia radiculosa | reverse complement strand
CTATTACTGAAGATGTCCCTATGAAGGTATGTAGGAACAAGAGGACAAAATTAAAGTACAGTAGCGGAGGTAGTGCTACTTAAATAACAGAGATAGAGTTTAATAAGTATGAAACACTGAGTTGGATCAGTGATGTATATGAAGCAGTTTCACTGGGTTGTATCAGTGATGAAGATGAAATGTGATAGAGATGAGATGTGATGTAAGTGAAACATGATATAGATGAAACCTGATAGATATGAAGCACTGATGTAGATGAAACACTGATATAGATGAAACACATCAGGTGATGGGATCAGTTGTACAGTTACAGGGTCAATGAGGAATAGTTAGGAAAGAAAAAAGAACCTCCCCCCGAAGCTGTAACACATACTGGAGTATTGTTCAACTGAGCTGAGCTTCCCTAGCTAGGAAAGTCTGAGGCCACAAACTGACTAAAGCAGATGATAAACAACTGGGTTTGTATTGCAGGGGCATTCCTATGAGGTATACATAGGGAACAGGAGAACAAAACTAAATTACAATAAGGTAATAGCTACATCTTAAATCAAAAGCAGTATTTGAAATAGTATAGGATCTTGTTGATGTAAACTAGAATGATGTATCAGTGTATGAGTTGAATCAAGGAGATGATAGATGAGAATAATGGTAATGACAACTAAGATGATTTAGTGAAGTACAAAACCAGTTAGATGAAGATGAAACTGATAGATGGGGATCATATACATTAAGAGAAAAGGATCAGCAGGTGTCATCTAGAAATAGATAGTACAGGGTCTGAGAGAAGGTAAGTGTCACAGAATTTCATAGCATCTATCTTATCTTAAGTGTATAAGATAATATACATCTCATCCAATTAGATATCTACTGTTACAGTGTCCGAGGGGGGTTCTTTTTCTTTTCCTAACTATTCGTCGTGGACCCTTTAACTGTATGACTGATCCTATCACTTGATATGTTTCACCTATATCATGTTTCATTTACATCACACTTCATCTCTATCACGTTTCATCCTCATCACTGATACAACCCAGTGAAACC
>NW_012133051.1:4376-7073 GCF_000313525.1 Fibroporia radiculosa | reverse complement strand
TTGTGACATCTGAAACATAACTTCTTGTCCATGTGTTCCTTGTGGTCTTTATGTGACAGACATCTGATTTGTTGATTGTTAGATGATACTTCCTTTGATGATCCGTCCCTGGTCTCAATTGCCTGATTGCAATGTACAAATTTGTTATGATCAAAAGAGCGGTTGGCAGATGGCATGAATAGAGGTTTATCACCAAAGATGTTGATCATAGACTGGCAAATAGATTGAACACTGTTAAGATATCCTATCGCAGTGTCTGGTAATGGTGGTTGGGCAGCAATCTTGATTAGGAGGGCAGGGGGAATATGTCAAAGTATCGCCCTGATACTTGACTCCTCTCTAACCCTAACCCCTAAACACTCACTTGTGGTGATAGAAGGTTAATATAGCTGGGGGCTATAGGAGTTGGTAGTCTAAAGGTTGAGAGTGGGTAAGTTGATGAGGGAAGACTAATATCACTAGTCTGCCCTCTCAACGCTGGATTGCTCTGGTATTTTATACATGAGGGACCAGACCCCTAATACTACTGGTAGTACACCTAACACCTAGGCTCACTGATGCTCATAATACGCTATTGGCTATCTAAGAATACCCAGCGTGTGAACCATCACCATGTGTTCTGGTCAGTGTCTTGATTATGTGATGATCACCTGAACGACCGTATGTGTCTCTAGTACAAATGGGGAAATCTCGTGTGAACGTATGATAGCCACATTTGACCTGCTTCTGATAAGCTAGACACCTGACTACTAACATGTCACCATACATTATGTTATCGTTATCTCATTAGATATCTAATCAGATAAGATATAGATCATCTAGACGCTAGAGATAAGATAGATGCTGTGGAATTCTGTGACAGAATAAGATGCTGGAGTTCTCGAATTTGCCCTAATTCATTTAATCTGCTAGCTTGTAGAAGAGGTCAAAGAGTTGTAACAAATTGAAGACCATTTCCTCCACACTTCACCCAAGTACATTTACTGATCTCGTTTAATGCTGCCTGAGTGTCTGTTATAGCATGAGGAAGGGGGTTCTTGTGTGAGGAGGGTGGGGTTCTTTTTCTTTCCCTAACTATTCGTCATTGACCCTGTAACTGTACAACTGATCCCATCACCTGATGTGTTACACCTACATCAGTGTTTCATATCTATCATGTTTCCTCTATATCACGTTTCATTTACATCACGTCTCATCTCTATCATGTTTCATCTTCATCACTAATACAACCCAGTGAAACCTGTTTCACATACATCACTGATCTACTCAGTGTTTCATACTTATTAAACTCTATTCACTTTGTCCTATTTAAGTAGCATGGCTTCGCTACTCTGTACTTTAGTTTTGTCCTCTTGTTCCCTATGTACACTTCATAGGGACAGTTCTCTAGTAATAGACTCAGTTGTCTATTCAAGTCCTAGTCTCAAGTCTGAAGCACAGCTTCAACCAGTATACGCTCTCAAACCACTATCAGTTATAGTGGCTCAGCTTGTAACTCTAGTATCAGTGTAGGACTATAGCGTGTATAAGTCCTAGTAACAGTCAACCAGTTGAACTCCTGATCCTCAGTTGTTAGGTCCCTTAACAGTGTTGTCCTTGACTCTGAAGGTCTGGATGAAGGACTTTCTGAAGTTAGCCCAGCTAGGCAATCCTGTGGGGGGCGTGTCTTCAGCATCTGATATGTGTTCTTCTGCATCAGTGATGATGGTGTGGACAAAGAATTGGGCAGGTCCTTTGATATATGAGAGAGCACATTGAACCTTATCTTTGTCAGCCTGGATCTTCTTGGTGTTTCTGGCAAAGTATAGGTATAATTTGTCCAGGAATTCTTTGCTCTTTCCCTTGTCTCCTTCAAATTGGTTAGGTTTGTTTGCTGTTCCATTGTTGTTGTCCAACATGTCTCCTTCTTCTTTCTGATTGCTGGGTTCGGGATCACCGTCTTCTGGGTTGTTTGGGTGTTGATCAGCAGGTCCTTCTTCTGGGTTGGGATTGACTGGAGATCTGGGTGGTTCTGGTTTGGGTTCTGTTGGAACAGGTGCTGGTTGTTGTTCCTCTGCTGGGGCTGGTGGATTGACTGGTTCTGGTGAATCAAAGATTCCTGAGAAGAAACTAGGTCTGACTGTAGGACTGGTGTCTGTTGATTCACTTGGAAAGGGTTTGGTGCTTAACTGGAGTGGCAATGTGCGAGGTGTGGGAGCTACTACACTTCTACTGGATGACGCTGCAGTAGGAGTAAGGTATGATGGTACAGGAGAAGACTTCTCTGCTAATGGGGGTACTACTGAGTGATGATCTTCTTTGCTTCCAATAGGGGCTAGGAGTGCTGTTGGTGTGGTGATAGTTACATCTCTTTTCCTGTTTGGACACAATGAATCAGCACAATACTGCCAAGAATATCCATTATACTACTGATCAGTTTTTTTGTTCCTGTTGTAGGCGTGGGTTTTATTGAAGCAAAGAAGTTGCCTTGCTTGGGACCTCCTTACTACTGCTGGTTGTCCTACTTGCTGTAGCCACTGTGGCTTGCTGCGACCAGGAACTAGTGATCCTAGGAGAGTTTTGTCCTAATGTTAATGGACCTAACAACTGAGGATCAGGAGTTCAACTGTTAACGGGCACCAGGACTTATACACACTATTGTCCTACACTGATACTAGACTGTAAACTGAGCCGCTATATCTGATGGCAGTTTGAGAA
>NW_012133051.1:0-4121 GCF_000313525.1 Fibroporia radiculosa | reverse complement strand
CAAGAGGACAAAACTAAAGTACAGTAGTGGAAGCAGTGCTACTTAAATAGTGCAAAGCAAATAGAGTCTAATAAGTATGAAACACTGAGTTGGATCAGTGATGCATATGAAACAGGTTTCACTGGGTTGTATCAGTGATGAAGATGAGACGTGATAGATATCAAACATGATGCAAGTGAAATATGATATAGATGAAGCATGATAGATATGAAACATTGATGTAGGTGAAACACATCAGGTGATGGGATCAGTTGTACAGTTACAGGGTCAATGATGAATAGTTAGGAAAGAAAAAGAACCCCCCCTTCAAGGCTGTAACATTATCTTCAGATCTTTCGCAATCACCAAGCAACAGACTGGACACATCATCTGCCACTAGCAGAATTTGCACATAACAACAGATATCATGATGCAATCAAGATGTCTCCCTTCCAGGTGCTCATGGGTTACCAACCTCAGCATAATATTCTCACTGTGAGAACAGCTGATGCTCTGGACATTGCTTCTAGGCTGATCCAGCTAGCACATCTTTGCATGGAGATCCAATCCAGTATTCGACTAGCAGAAGAAACAGTCAAAAAACAGAATAAGGACAAGTTTGTCAAATATACACCTGGACAAAAAGTATGGCTGGAAGCCACTAACCTCAAAGGCCTTCATCCAAAAGCAAAACTTGGCCTGAAACAATATGGACCCTTCACCATTGATCAGAAGCTGTCATCAGTTGTCTACTGCTTGAAACTACCACCCAAATGGAAGATTCACCCTGTGTTCCATGCAGGGTTACTCTATCCTTATTTGGAAACAACAATGCATGAGAAGAACTACCTCCGACCTCCACTGGAACTAATCAAGAACCAGGAGGAGTTTGAAATTGAACGTATCATTGATTCAAAGACTGCCGGCAAGCAAACACTGTACTGGGTACGATGGAAAGGATACCTGACTTTGGATGACTCCTGGCTGCCAAAAACTGAGCTATCACATGCAAAAGATGCTTTGGCAGACTTCCTGCAGCCAAACAAAGAGTGACTCTTTATAAGAGCTATCTCTCTCTATACCTGTAATGGCATCCACCACTGTCCTCACCGCACTCCTCATCCTCACCTGGTTCCTTGCCACCACCCTCATCCTCATCCTCACCCTCGCTTTCCTCTACTTCAAAGAGACCTACAAGGTTGAAGTCATCCTCACCCACCAACCAACCACCCCTATTGTTGACCAAACCCCTGAGTGGCCCACAGGCGTACAAGTAACATCCCCAGTCAAACTTACCCCTACTCCATTTACTGATCTCCTCAGTGGTGAACCAAATTGCCCCCCTCACCACCACCACCCTCATCATTGCTGACAAACACACCAACCTCCTCCTCCTAGCCCTTCTGGGCCTCATCCTCACCATTCTCCTCTTGGTACTCGCCCTCACCCTCATCATCCCCCTCCTCCTTTGTCTTACCATTTGCCACCTCGAGCGAGAACATCAGTGGGCATTCAACATTGCCATCACTGCACAGTGCCCCCTCCTGCATACGACCACCACCCTCCCAGTAATTGCTGCCAATCATGACAGCAACAACCCGATGCAGGTGTACTTTGAGTACATCAGGGAACATCAAGATTAGTGTTTGGGGGTCTTGTCTTGTTTTTGTCTGTAGTAGTTGCCTGTATTTGTATTCTGGGCCTGGTCTTCTCAAAAATTCCCCCTTTGATTCTTCCCTATGCCTGCTGAGTGAAATACCTGCGCTAGAAACAACAATGCAACTTCTAGTCCTGACCCACGCTATTGCCCTTTGGCTCCTAGGAACAATAATTCCCCAACAACTGGTCCCCAAAGAGTGCCAACCCCTTACCCTTCCCACCTCCAGACGTTAGAGGAGCATTTCACATCAGGAATAATAGAAATGCCAGTTCCTAGGCAACCGATTCTGAGCTTCCCTTCCCAGCAAGAATCTGACAACTCTTCTCTGGAATTCCTTGATAATGGAGGCTTCTGATGCCCATTTGCTCCCTTACCAAATGTCACTTGTCAACCATTCCTTATCCCAAGACCCTCAGACTCCTCGAATAGTGACACTGTAGTTCTACATCAATTCCCTGGACCCCTGGAACTTTCTCACAATAACTCAGAAGCATCCACTGGATCTTACCACATTGCTCCTGCACAGGTTTTTCCATCCTCATCGCCTATGAATGTCTCATCTGCTCCCAACCCTGACAGTCTCAACACTGCATCTATTAATTCTCCCAGCATGCCACCTCTTGTCTCTGACATCTCTGATGATGGTAGCTTCAACCATGCTCTCAATCTACAACTATTAGCTAATGTCAGTGAGTACATCACAGCATCAGAAGGGCATAGCAGTGACCCCCAGGAGTTTGTAGTCTACAGCGATGACATAATCCAATGTCCCTCAAATGATGTTACCAGATCCTGGTGATCCATCCCATTCAATACATCCACCCCTGTACAAGATGTTGATCCTTTGGAACGAGTTCTTCCTCACTTCCCCAGAGCATACTCTAATTTTGTCACTTGACCTCCCATGGGTGTTCCTATCAATGGCAATCCTGCATTCAGACTATGATGGGTATCAACTACTGCTGCAGTGGCATTGCACACTGTGGAGCCTGTAGGGAACTGGAACACTTCGGACAAAGAATAGGAAGAGGGCACTTGGGAATATTTGCTGATATGAGACAATAATCTATTGGAGAGTCTTTGGACATCACTCCAAGACATTAAGGATCCAGGAGTAACTGACAAAGTGGATCAATTTAGAGCCATCGACACGAAGATTGATCTACTCCTTGCCACATGATGATCTATAGGGGCTGAACTTCTCCACACAGAAGAAGAAATGAGCCAATGTTGGATGTGTCTCAAAGCTGCAAATCTAGAGGAATGTCTCAAACACCATGAATTTTCAATTATCACTCCTCCTTCTGGCGCCATGCCCCAACACCTTCACTTCTGTATCAAATGTGAGGTCAATGGCCATCTTCAAAGTGAGTGTTGGCATTGGTTGTGCTCTTATTGCGGACTCCTACACCCTCGTCATAAATTTCACATTACCACCAATGTACAGCTGGGACAACTCCCTTGTCCAACCAAGGAACCCAGGTACCTGCAGGAATGTCGTGCTCAATGGAAACTCTGAACAACAAATCTGGAGGGGGGGATAATGTTACAGCATTGGAGGGGGGTTCTTTTTCTTTTCCTAACTATTCATTGTTGACCCTGTAACTGTACAACTGATCTCATCACTGATGTGTTTCATCTACATCAGTGTTTCATATCTATCACATTTCACCTATATCATGTTTCACTTACATCATGTTTCATCTCTATCACGTTTCATCCTCATCGCTGATCCAACTCAGTGTTTCATACTTATTAAACTCTATTTTCTCTGTCCTATTTAAGTAGCACTACCTTTGCTACTATACTTTAGTTTTGTCCTCTTGTTCCCTATATACCTTCATAGGGACATCTTCAGTAATAGACTCAGTTGTCTATTCAAGTCTCAGTCTTAGTCTGAAGCCTGGCTTCAACCAGTATACACTCTCAAACCACTATCAGATATAGCAGCTCAGTCTACCAAAGTCTAGTATCAGTGTAGGACTATAGCATGTATAAGTCCTAGTACCAGTTAACAGTTGAACTCCTGATCCTCAGTTGTTAGGTCCCTTAACATGATGAGGGTGAGGGTGAGGGTGGAGAGGAGTGTGATAAGGAAAAGGCCCAGAAGGACTAGGAGTAGGAGGTGTGGATGATTGTTAGTGACAACAAGAGTGGCAGTGGCAAGGGGGGCAACTTGGTTCACTACTGAGTAGGTCAGTAAATGGAGTAGGGGTTAAGGGGACAGGGGATGTTACTCCTGTTCCTTCAAATGCTGGCCACTGATGTTAAGAGACCTAACAACTGAGGATCAGGAGTTCAACTTATGATTGATACTGATACTGATACTGATACTGATATGTGTAGGGCTGGCATGTGATACTTGCACTAGACTTGTACACTGAGCCACTGTAACTGACAGTGGTTTTGAGAGTGTATACTGGTTGAAGCAGAGCTTTAGACTAAGACTGAATAGACAACTGAGTCTATTACTGAAGATGTC
>NW_012133050.1:0-3068 GCF_000313525.1 Fibroporia radiculosa | reverse complement strand
TCGGACTCTAGCTGTCCTCATATTATTGAGCCTCTGGCAGACCATCCTTTCGTCTTGGTCTCGACAGGGAATTGGAACTCTTCAGAGGAGGATACTTGGGAGTACCTGCTGATGTGAGATGATAACTTATTGGAAAGTCTCTGGGCATCGCTGCAAGACATCAAGGATCCAGGAGCAACTGATGAAGTTGATTGTTTCCGAGCCGTTGATGCAAAAATTGACTTACTCCTCACAGTGCGATGATCTATAGGGGTGGAACTCATTCGCACAGAAGAAGAAATGAGCCAATGTCAGACACGCCTCAAAGCAGCCAATTTGGAGGAACGGCTCAAACGCCATGAGTTCTCTATTATCACTCCTCCCTCTGGTGCCATGCCCTGCTGTCTTTGCTTCTGTACCAAGTGTGAGACCGATGGTCACCTTCAAAGTGAGTCCTACTGCAGACTCCTACACCCTCATCATAAATTCTATACTGCCACCAACATACAACCTGGACAACTCCCTTGTCCCACCAAAGAACCTGGATACCTGCAGGAGCATTGCACTCAATGGAAACTCTGAACGACAAATCTGGAGAGGGGGGTAATGTTACAGCATGAGAGGGGGGTTCTTTTTCTTTTCCTAACTATTTGTTGTTGACCCTGTAACTGTATGACTGATCTCATCATTGATGCATTTCATCCACATCAGTGTTTCATATATATCATGTTTCACTCATATCATGTTTCATCTCTATCACATTTCACTCATATCATGTTTCATCTCTATCACATTTCACCCTCATCACTGATACAACCCAGTGAAACCTGTTTTATAGTCTGACTGATCCAACTCAGTGTTTCATACTTATTAAACTCTATTCACCTTGCCCTAGTTAAGTAGCACTGCTTTCACTACTGTACTTCAGTTTTGTCCTCTTGTTCCCTATGTACACTTCATAGGGACAGTTCTCTAGCAATAGACTCAGTTGTCTATTCAAGTCTCAGTCTTAGTCTAAAGCTTGGCTTCAACTAGTATACAGCCCCTCACAAACCACTATCAGATATAGCGGCTCAGTTTGCAACTCTAGTATCAGTAGGACTATAGCGTGTATAAGTCCTAGTACCAGTTAACAGTTGAACTCCTGATCCTCAGTCGTTAGATCCCTTAACAGTAGACTATAAACTCCTGAGGGTCACTGCTGTGCTCCCCCCTTCTGATGCCATAATGTACTCACTGACATCAGCCAATAGTTGGAGATTGGGAGCATGGGCAAGGCTACCATTATCAGAGATGTCAGATGTGAGGGGAGGCATGCTGGGGGATTCTGGAGTGAGGGAGTCAGCTGGCAGGAGGTCAGGACCTGGAGAGGATGAGATGCTCATTGCCAAAGAGGAAGGGAAGAATTGTATAGGCACAGCATAGTAGGATCCAGTAGATGCTCCTGAGTCATCTTGGGAAACCTCCAGGGGACCAGGGAATTGATACAGGATTATAGCATCATTGTGGGAGGATTCCAAAGGACCAGGGATCAGGAATGGGTGATGGGTAACATTTGGCAGTGGTCCTATAGGGTATTGGAAATCTCCTTTGTCGAGGAATTCCAGCAAGGAATCATCAGATTCCTGGTGAGAAGGGAAGTGTCACACGATGACCCACAGTGACTCCACCCTGGAACCCAAACCTAACCCTAATCCTGACTATACTCACTATCTAATAGCTTCTGAGTAAATGGCTTTGAGGGCAGTTTACTGTAGAGGATGTTTCTGAGTGGAAGCAGGTAAATGACTATAACTAGTCTGGCCCTAACTGGCACAGACCTACTGGCTTATATACATGCTGGGTAAGCTAGCTACCCGATTGGTTATCTACTAACACCTGCTGACCATCTTACTAACCGGTGGTGATGATGAATCCCCAAGCTGGAGTCTGACTAAAATATCAGGTGATGTGTAGGTCTTGACCACTAAGCGACGCTGAGTAGAACTGCTTAGTGAGCTGTCACCTGATTGACAACCTCATCCTGGAACCTTCTAGCTGGTTCTCTACTATTCCGGGTATACTCCAGCTAGCATCTGATCTATATCTAATCTCTATCTGATAAGATAAGATAGGCACATGCCTATTCTGGAATATTATTGGGAAAACTGTGACAGGAAGCTCAGGATAGGTCGAATAGGGGCTGGCATTTCTATCATTCCAGCTGTGAAGTATTCTTCTAGCATCTGGAGATGGGAAGGGTAAGGGGTTGGTGCTCTTTGTAGGCCAGACATTGGAGAAGAATTGTTCTAAACAGGAGCCAGAGGGTGACAATGCAGGTCAGAGTTTGGAGTCACATTATTATTTCTGGTTTGGTTGTTGTGCTCAGCAGGCATGGGAAGAAGCCAAAGAAGGAGTTTTCTTGAAAAAATCAAATACAGAATACAAAAGGCACCAAGTACTACAGACAAAGATATTCCCCAAGCACTAATCTTGATGCTCCTGAATATACTCAAAATAGACTTGGTTGGGATTATTGGAATCCCAGTTGGCAGTGATGACAGGAAGGTTAGTGATGGTATGGGGGAGGGGACATTGAGCAGTGGTGGCAATGTCAAAGGCCCACTGGTGTTCACACTCAAGATGTTGGATGATGATGCAAAGGGTTAGGGGGACAATGAGGGCAAGGGCGAAGGTGGATAGGAGGCTGATGAGGAAGAAGCCCAGAAGGGCGAGAAGGAGGAGCTGGGGGTGGTTGTCAATGACAGTGAGGGTTGCAGTGGCAATGGGGGCAATTTGGTTCACCACTAAGCAGGTCAGTAAATGGTGTCAGGGTTAATTCAATGAGAGACATTACTTGTACTCCATTGGATGGCCACTCAGGTGTTTGGTTGAGTATGGGAGTTTTAGGTTGGTGCATGAGAAGGAGTTGGATTTTATATGTCTCCTTGAAGTAGAAGACAGCGAGGGCAAGGATGAGGATGAGGAGGGTGAGACTGAACCAGGTGGCAATGAGGAGAGCAGCAAGGATAGTTGTGGATGCCATTGGGGATATGAGGAGTGTTAAGGGACCTGATGACTGAGGATCAGGAGTTCCACTTAAGACTACT
>NW_012133049.1:5423-5496 GCF_000313525.1 Fibroporia radiculosa | reverse complement strand
AATGTTGAAAATGCACCACTATCAACTAGTGCATTTGTTACTACCTCTTTTTTTCCTTTTGTAGTTATGATCG
>NW_012133049.1:5208-5413 GCF_000313525.1 Fibroporia radiculosa | reverse complement strand
ATCAACTAGTGCATTTGTTACTACCTCTTTCTTTCCTTTTGCTGTTATGAGGACAGGCACAGTAAATTTGTTTTTCGTCTTTGACAAATTAAATATACACGGTTCATTGGCTATTTTACAAATTTCTGGCTGGTCTCTCATAATGTGATTACAATAGAAAGAATGTTCTATGCCTGACTGTCCGGTAGACTCTACAACAGGCGTT
>NW_012133049.1:4906-5159 GCF_000313525.1 Fibroporia radiculosa | reverse complement strand
ATTCATCGGCTATTTTACAAATTTCTGGCTGGTCTTTCATAATGTGATTATAATGGAAAGAATGTTCTACGCCTGACTGTTTGGTAGACTCTACAACAGGCGTCTGCCAAAACCCCGCTCATTATCCTCATCAGAGTCTATCTCCGAGATATAACCTGACGGACTTGGCAAGCGCAAAGGCTCAACGATTTTCGTGATCTTGACCTTCCGGTGTTTTTTCTTTGAAGGGCCAGGTACAACCTCTGGTGTGACG
>NW_012133049.1:3192-4757 GCF_000313525.1 Fibroporia radiculosa | reverse complement strand
CGGCTGCCGCTTCAATGGCCTTTACTGGTTTCTGAGGGTTGCCAGTTCCCCTTGATTCTCGCACAACTTGAATTTCTACGTCTGAATCATTATTGCTAGATAATTCAATTTGTCAAATTCTTCTAAACTGAGGCTTAGAGAAATCTGGTGATTTCCCTTTATTGCCTCCAGTACTAGAAGCCGTGTTTGCTGCTGCGGGCCTAGCCGCAGAGTCTCCTGTTTTCTTACTAGGGCACTGCTTGCCCCAATGTCCCAGCTTGCCACAAATGTAACATACGCCTCTTTTCTGTGCTTCTTGCATACTCAAAGCATTGCCCTCCTGTCGCTTCTTTGGATCAGGAGTGCTCCTTTGCTGTTGAGTCTGTCTCAAGCCAGACTGCTTCTGCTTGGATGTATTATCCACCTCCATGGTGTTCGGATCTTTAGGTGCAGGTCCTATTGAAGATACTGACTGGTGAATCCCCATGTCTTTGCAAATGTCGAGTACATAATCACAGTACTCCGACCATTTCTTGGGCCACTGGGAACTTCCTCTGGCCGCAAGGACATTCTTAATCTCTCTGTGCAATTGATCTCTGATTGCTAGGATTAATTCACCATCAGTTGAATTCACGAGGTCTGCCAGACCCCTGAACTCTCCAATGAACTTGGAAGTGTCTCCTGCCAAAACCTTGTCATATTTCTTGAGCATTCCCAAGAACTCTTGACGCACATCCTCTTCTTGATCCGTCGTGGTAAAGGCTCTCCGCATTTAGTGTAGGAAATCTTCATATTTCCCCAAATCTTTGGAGTCTTTAACCATGCGATAATAGTTTCCGGCCACTACGTGGGCATGGCCTTCCAACAAAGCAAGTACACCGGTGATTCGGTCTCTGTCCAAAGTCACCCTCTGGTGTGCGTACCATATGGCCAGTTTTTCAACGAATTGTTCAAAGGTCTGTTCCTTTGAGTTGTTTGCGAACCTTCCTGGTTGTGCAATCCTGAACCTTCTTTCTTCTTGTTCCTGCGACATTTGTGTCGCGGGCTGTTGTGCCACTTGTTCTACATGTTTATTTAACTGCTCTACGAGCAAGTTATAATCTGCCCTCAATTGTACATTCACATTTTCTACTGCAGCTAGGCGACCATCGGCAGCCGTGATTTCAGCTTGTTGTTCTGAAACCCTTCGCTCCAAATGTCCTGTCTGCGTGAATACATCCTTGAAAACTCTTTGAATTTCTAGTTGAAGCAATATGGTGGTAGATTCGAGTATCTCCTTCCATGCTCTCCTAGTAACTTCATTGTTTTCTCCAGGATAGTATCTTGCTATTACTCTCTCATCAATTTGAGGGTTTAATAGATACCAAGAAAGGTCTGGTTCAATTCCAGCTATTGGTATGGGTGTAGAAGATGTCGACATGTTTTAATTGGGATGTAGTATAGTTTCGTAGTAAGCATCCTTGGTTTACTACTGATGTCCGATTGAATACTAGATAAAATTTTCAGAGCGTGTTATTCCAAATAACACTATCTCTGCCCAACTCCACGTGATCACTTTCTCTTAATATCTCCTTAACTAATCGCCC
>NW_012133049.1:0-3182 GCF_000313525.1 Fibroporia radiculosa | reverse complement strand
GCCAGTTCCCTTAGATTTTCGCACAACTTGAATTTCTACGTCCAAATCATTGTCGCTAGATAGTTCAATTTGTCGAATTTTTCTAAACTGAGGCTTAGAGAAATCTGGGGTTTTCCCTTTGCTGCCTCCAGTATTAGAAGACGTGTTTGCTACTGCAGTCCTAGCCGCAGAGTCTCCTGTTTTCTTATTCGGGCACATTTTGCCCCAATGTCCTGATTTGCCGCAAATGTAACATACGCCTTTTTTCTGTGCTTCCTGCATACTCAAAGCATTGCCCTCCTGTCGCTTCCTTGGATCAGGAGTGCTCCTTTGCTGTTGAGTTGGTCTGGAGCCAGACTGCTTCTGCTTGGATGTATTATCCACCTCCATAGTGTTTGGATCTTTTGATGCTGGTCCCATTGAAGATATTGACTGATGAATGTCCATGTCCTTGCAAATGTCAAGTATGTAATCACAATACTCCGACCATTTCTTGGGCCATTGGGAACTTCTCCTTGCCGCAAGGACATGTTTAATCTCTCTATGCAATCTATCTCTGATTGCAGCAATTAATTCATTATCTGTTGATTTCACGAGGTCTGCCAGACCTCTGAATTCTCCAATAAACTTGGCAGTGTCTACTGCCGCCACTTTGTCGTATTTCTTGAGCATTCTCAAGAACTCTTGACACGCATCCTCTTCTTGATCCGTCGTGGTAAAGGCCCTCCGCATTTGGTGTAGGAAATCTTCATATTTCCCCAAATCTTTGGAATCTTTAACCATGCAATAATAGTTACCGGCCACTACGTGGGCACGGCCTTCCAACAAAGCAAGTACACCAGTGATTTGGTCTCTATCCAAAGTCACTCTTTGGTGTGTGTACCATACTGCCAGGTTTTCCACAAACTGTTCAAAGGTCTGTTCTTTTGAATTATTTGCGAACCTTCCTGGTTGCGCAATTCTGAACCTTCTTTCCTCTTGTTCATGCGACATGGATGTCACCGGTTGCTGTGCCACTTGTGCCATATGTCAATTCAATTGCTCTACGAGTGAATTGTAATCGGTCCGCAATTGTATATTCGCCACTTCTACTGCCGCTAAATGACCATCAGCTGCCGTTATTTCAGTTTGCTGATCTGAAATAACTCGGTCCGCTTGTATCATTCGCATGAATACGTCCTTGAAAACTCTTTGAACCTCTAGTTGTAGTGAACCGGTGGTAGATTCAAGTATCTCCTTCCAGGCTCTTCTAGTGTTCTCATGGTTTTCTCCAGGATAGTATGTGGCTATTATCAGCTCATCAACTCGAGGCTATAATAGATATAACGAAGTATCTGGTTCAATTCCAGCCATTGGTATTGAAGAAGATGATGACGACATATTTTAATTGAGAACGTTTTTGGTACAATTTTGTAGTAAGCATCCTTGGTTTACTACTGACGTCCGTTTGTTTAAAGATAAAATTTTCAGAGACTATTATTCCAAATAACCGAGTCTCTGCCCAGCTCCACGTGATCACTCTCTCGTAGGATCTCCTTTACTAATTGCCCGAGGTTCCTATACCTCGCGTCACCAAACTTGTCCCTGACTCAATTAACGAACTGTACAAGAAGTCTTCTTGTAATCGGTCCGTATACGTCTGCTCCTTGATAGTTAATATTTGATAGGATGCCACCTATTCATCGTATTAAGAATCAAATTTGCTCCTGCTGTGTCGTATTCAAGAGTGAATAGCCCGTCTTATGCTGGAACCCCTGCAGATCGCAATGAATGTGATTTAGATGCTGCTTGTTGACAAAGGCAGAGGAGTCTTCTCAACGTCTCCTTTGTCGGTGAGTCTGTCGTACACCTTCTGCTCTAGTGTAAGGTTGTGGTACGTACTCGATGGTTTGTTCTGGTCCTGCTCGGAACCTGTCGATGTCCTCTTGGACACTGTTTGTGATGGGGGTGGGGGGTCGTGTATGGGAGTAAGGGTGAAAATACCGCTGTTCTCCCGGCGTGTCCCTAAGAGTAGTCCTCCTGCTTTGCAGCCAAGGAGGAAACAATCTTGAGGGTTGTGCGCGCTCTCGATGATCTCCTTCTGAGATGGACGACGAGCTTACACTGCTCTCGCTGCTGATTTCTATGGGATCCTCCGCTATTTCTCCTGTTGCTGTCACGTATTCCAACAGGCTCTCTGTCCGTGGGATTTCTTCAAGTCCTTCTGCAAGGCCTAAGAAATCTGGGCGAAGACGGTTGTCTTCGTACGTGGGGGGGCAAGGTAAATAGTTAGGTGGTGGTGGTGAGTATGGGGGAGCAGCTTCTCTCCTATACTCATCCTCCAAAGGGTGATGATGTGGTGCTTGACTCAAATTGAAGTTGTTTGGGTTGCTGCCCGATTCTTCTGTTTGAGCCCTTTGGACTACTCCTGTGATCAGATTGTTCTGAACTGGAGCTAATATTAGCTCGGCTTCAGGTCCTCCAACTCGCTGCCAGAGTTCTTCTTCGGATTGAGTTCTTTTGATACCAATGAGAGTAGGCGAACTGCTTACTCATTATAAGAACCACTGTGTAGGGATTGGTTGGCGAGGTGATGATGGGGTAGGCGAGTTGCTTGCCTCTACTTCTTCTTGAACACTGGTGTCCTGATCTCCTAGTCTAATAGACTCCTGAAGAGTCTCCGCTAGTTCTATGTACTCTCTGAAGAGTTCTTCTTCAGCAGGTCTATTCAGACCACCTGATGTGAGACTTGCAAGTCGTCCTTCGACGAAGTGCAGTTGTTTGGTAGGTGTCCCAAAGAATGGGAAAGAGGATAGGGGGGATGGGGTATAAGCTTCTTGAAGTTCCTGGGCAAACTGGGAAGCGTGCGATGACACTTCCCGAGGGAATGAGTTTATCTGTAAAATAAACGACGATGGCACAAAGGAAAGTGGTCGACGAAGGTAGTCAACAAATAGGATAGACTTGATATTATGTCAGGGTATAGCCCCTGACCCTAACCCCAAACTCTAACCCAACACTCACTTGTGGATATGTTGTGGTTACAAGAGGTAAGCGACGTGCTTGTTCTTGGGAGTGGTAAGACTCAGAGGATGAGTTGAGTGGTCAAGTAGCTAGGGTAGACTGAAGAATATCAAGTCTGCCCTACTACACTGTATTGCTCTGGTATTTATCCATGTGGGACCAGACCCCGGATACTACTGGTAGTACACCTAACACCTAGG
>NW_012133048.1:4382-9014 GCF_000313525.1 Fibroporia radiculosa | reverse complement strand
TCGCAGGGCCGCTCGGTGCCCGTCTCTGTCGCGACGCCATCCCCGAGCTATAGAGCCTGAGCTCGCAAAGGCAGGCGAGGGCAGCGGAGAAGATGGGTGTCGCACTGCGCCGTTGGGCGACAGCAGGGGCGATGCGGGGAGTGGTGAGTCTGGCGGCGGACCGTTAAGCAGTAACCCTGGGGGGCAGTCCAGGGACATGTAAACGGGCCGCCGTGCAAGTGGTCTGGCCTACTGCTCCATCTGTCCAGTACGGCAAGATAACAGCCGATTGTGAGTCCAGCACAGGATAGAACAAGCACAGGACATACAAAACGTGTGTAAGCAGTGTTGCGCAATCCGCGTAGCCGATTTGAGTCATATAAATCAAACGAAACCTGCGGCAGTATCGAGAAATGGCAGTTCGACGTCGTGATCACTGTCCGCGGAGGTATAGAAGGGCTGTGAGACAGCAGAGACGAATCGTTAGTTCCTGTAGCCACCACATAGATACAGGTACGTACCATTTCGCTGGCTGTGATTGACTGTCTTGGGATATCGAGGTGGAAGAGGGGAGATGGCAAATACTGTATGTTCACTCTCACCTTTATACCGTCTCGGCCGCCACAAAGCGCCGTCCATCACTGCTTGCCACCTCTCACTGGTCGCCACCTCTCACTTCCCTCTGCCTCTCACGCACGGGCCATGCATCTCCAAGGGAGACGACGAGCTTCACTTCATGCATGGAACCAGTGCATGATCGAGCGCACCGCGTCCAGGGCGCAAGCGCAAACGTCTCCGACGTCCGAACTCGATCATACGCAATCAATCGGTCCGAGTCTTGAGGCGAACGGCGTGCAGTGGCGCTAGAATGTCGGCTGGAGACAAGGCTACACCGAAAGATTGAGCCCTCGTCTCAATTACGTCCCTCAGGATGGCGGCGCTGTAACAGCCTCGCGCACGCTGTATCCGTCGTCAGTGTAAGGGACGCCCGCAACCTACACCCCATTCTCTGGGGAGAATTGGGGCATGCAGCGGCCGTATTGTTCTGGGTTGAATGTCCGGCGGCCATGGTTGAGGGACGCAGTAAGTTCCCTGTAGTGTTCCAATGGTGCCAATGTGCACGCCCAACTCGGTGCTGGACCCCTCAAAGGCATTCTATAGGGCCTGCAGTAGCGTGATCAGTGCACACACGGCACAACTCGGAAGGTGTGGGACCTTACCTAGAGCATGGCGTATCGTACGCAATACGGCGCGCGCCCACTCGGGAGAGCGTCGTCATCATGTCACACGTAGACAGCCTGCTGGAATGTTAGTTAGGGATGGTCCGTCTCAATCTCTTACTTACGACATCTGCAGGGGACAACTCACACATCCTAGCAGCCGGGACTGAATGGATGGGAGGTGAATCGGACGCGAGATGTGCTGTCGGAGCCATGGAGCATCAGATTTGTCAACGGCATAGTAAGAATGTTTCTCACGTAGTTATTCTAATAATTATACTTCCGCTGCCCGTGTTTTGACTGCGTTGCAAGACGTCCACACAGGCAAATGGCCTCCCTTGTATAATCTGAATGGGATACTACTTTAGTTCGGGTGTGTTGACAAAAATGTCGACCAATAGATCACGCATACCCTGCTCGATCTATTTCACCACAGCGGACGCAGAATACACATATTACGTAGTCACTATGCTTCCGTTGCCTGTAGCTGAACAATCAAGCCTTGGATTTCTAAAAGCAGTAATTCAGCCGCAATTGCGTTCAAGATAGATGAAAACTGAAGAGTCTACCATTAAACGAGTCGGTTAATCACTGAGATCGGCATAAAAACACAATGCATTTTGCAGGGATACGGGCCCGTACCCCAACTACGTTCTTTTGCTCCATGCATGGAACCAGTGCACGATCGAGCACGCCGCGTCCAAGGAACAAGCGCGAAGATCTACTGATGTCCAAACTCGATCTTATGCAGTAAAATGCTCCAGGTCTCGAAGCGGACGGCGTGTAGTGGCGTGCTGGAATGTCGGCTGGAGACAAGGGTACACCCTTGTCCCGATTACGTCTCTCCTGATGGCCGCGCTGTATCCATCGTCAAATACAAGGGACTCCTGGTACCTATACGCCATTTTCTGGGAAGAATTGAGGCGCGCAGTGGCCATACTGGTCCGGGTCAAACGTTGGCCATGGGTGGGGGACGCAGTAAGTTCCCTGTTGTCTTCCAACTTTGGTGCTGATGCGCACACCTACTTGGTGCCGGACCTCTCAAAGGCGTTCAAGAGGGCCTGCAGCAGCACGATCAGTGCACATATAGCACAATTTGGAAGACGTGGGGGCCTTACCTAGAGCATGGCGTGCCGTACACAATACAGCGCGCATCCACTCTCAAGAGACTGTCATCATCATGCTACGCGTAGGCAGCCCAGTGCCGGATGTTAGTTGTCCATCTCAAACGACATCTGCAGGGACAATCCATACGTCCTAGCCGCCGAGACTGAATGAATGCAAGGTGAATTGGATGCGAGAGACCTGCTGTCCGGGCCACGGAGCCTATGAGATTTGTCAATGGCGCAGTAAGAATGTTTCTTTACGTAGTCATTCTAATCATTATATTTCCGCTGCCCGTGTTTCGACCACGTTGCGAGACATCTAGACAGGGAAATGGCCTTCCTCGCATAACCTGAATGGTGTAGTTCGATTCGGGCGCGTCGAGACAGACACTGACCAAGAGATCACACATACCCTGCTTGATCTATTTGCACACAGGAGACGCAGAATACGTGTCATGCCAGGTGCGACCGTTCAAAGTACATTTGAGTCACTGTACTTTTGTTGGGCCTTGTGTTTCTAAAAGCAGAAATTCAGCCGCAATTGCATCCAAGATAGATGAAAACTGAAGAGCCTACCATCGAACGCATCAAATGAGTCGGTAAACCGCTGTGATCGGCGCAGGGACACGGGCGCGTACCCCAACTACGTTCCAGCGCCTCGCATCCGAGTCCCTGAATCGAATCGAATACCATATCGTATCCGAAACATGTGCTGTACACCGTCAAACTCGTGAGCCTAGGCCCATCGTAGACGGCGCGGGCCCTGACCCCAATTACATTCTACATCATCTCTCCAAACGTCCTGCAGCCCCACATGTGAGACCAGCAGCGGAAGGATCGCTATAAGCTGTTGAGCTTGTGTACTTTCTCGCAAGCATCATCATGAATGACACTGAACGAACTCTGTCCCACCATGCAGCTGTGCTCGCTCCGAGTAAAGTCGCCACGGTGGCTTCGGGGTGTATACAGTAACACGCCCAGTGCCGGTAAGGAGATGGAGAGTGGGAGCCCTGTGAGCCGACAACGCCATTCCGCTTGCTAGGAATCAGTGATCCAAGTGTCACTGTATCCGAGGTGCGAAAAATTAGTGCAAAGGATGAATAGAAACTGGACGTACATTGCGATGGCCGTGAGTCCAAAACAGCCGCGGTCTATCTCACCAGATTAATCTTCCGTGCTAATGTCAACCTAGACGTTAGCTGCTAGTTGTAGTCAATTACGGTGGGGGAAATGATCGCTAATGGAGGCTCACCAGTAATGTCCGCATGGGCACATTCAAAACTAATCCGAATATCCGACTCATTTACGCGTACTCGGAGCGAGTTGAAAGGCACGCAGCCTGATATGCGCTTCAATCGCGTGCAGACCGTTGCTGGCGCAAGAAGCAGAGCTTACGGAGATGGACGATTCAGGAAAGGCGGCCTCGATCAGTGAGCAATGAGCATAGATCCATAAGTCCTAGAACAGCAGAAATGTATCTACTAGACGTACGAGCACCATCTCAAACACTCTTCCTGTCTATTTCCAGTCCATCCAGTCCCAGTAACCATGCCCAACGCACACAAAAGTCATCTCAGGCAAAGCTACCAGTCTCGCCGAGTGGACAAGAAGGGAACATTTCGCCTTCTGGTCTGCACAAAACTTCGTGAGTGTCATTGGGACATTGTTGGCGCGCCACTCGAACTGGTCACGATTGAGTCAATAGGTGAACTCACCGGCGTGAAGGATGCAAAGATGTATTGGACCGCTTGTGGCTTCTTCAAGAACATTGTTGTGCGGCACAAACTTGTCCTTGTCGGCTGGCCGCATGGCGTCATCTTCCAGAACCTTAGCTGGATGACAGGAGGGAATCCAGTTCTTGACCAGCTGCTATGGAAGTGGCGGAATGGGAGCCTTCACTTTGAGGCCATCACGGATGAGCAACTGAAGGTACTGGATGCGGCCAGTGCTGCTCCGGGCTGTTTCATCCCACCCAGGCCCGTTGTCGGACGCTGCGATATCAAGAAATCCCGTCTGAGGCCAGTGACGAACCCGCACAACCTCCCGCTGCGAAGACTCAAGCTGGGCCCGAAAACACCTGTGTTCCTTGAAGAATCCGAGGACGATATTGAGGATTGGCCGGAACTAGATTGTGGTAGCAGTGCGGGACTGGGTACGGGACGGTTTGCTGAGGATACGGACCCGATCGAGGATGTAGAGTGATGATGGCAACATGATGGGTAGAGAAGAGACAGACTGGAATGAGGACATAGCATAGACATAGAACTTTGAATAGTATACAAACAGCAGCTTTAATGTTCAGTAAAAGGAAATGCACGCACCGACCC
>NW_012133048.1:3376-4152 GCF_000313525.1 Fibroporia radiculosa | reverse complement strand
CCGCCGGCTTGGCTTTCGACACTGTTGTCAAAAAGCTCACACACATGCCTCTGCAGCTGTACACGTTGATGCGCATGCCCTCTGTCATGAACGTGGATGCAGTTTCTCTGCATCGATGGGCCACTAGACGGACTCGGAAGAGGGGTCGACCTCCATAGGTAGGTAGCGAGATAGCATGCGCGGCGCGATCGCACGATCGCACGCGCATGTAGTAGTGTCCGTTCACGCATGTATATACTACTGTTGTTGTGCGCAGGACCTCACCATTGATTGAGATACTAACTTACTAACTATGATTCTTACAATCCTAGACTTGAGTGAATTTTGACTGATTGTGTGAGGCCTCAACAAGTGTGATTTCAGCAACTGACATATCTGCACTCAATGGGTTCTGTTGCACACACACACTCACACTTAGAATAGTTAGTAGCATAGAAATTATGTATGTTTGACTGCATGATTCACCAGTTGTAGTCTGGTCAATCATGCAGTCATATGTACATAATTTCTACAATGTGGTCATTACAATAATAAAATTAACATAGACTTACCAGGGAGGCTATGCCTCTAGATTCCAAATGTCAAGGCTAGACAGGCATGGAAAATGCCACTTGTAAAATAGAATGATCACTTACCAGATTTCAAAACAAGATACTGATCGGTTCCGGCCCAATCGCACATAAATGTTGGAGCCGGAGCGAGCACTGCAAAGTGAGTAATGATCTATGTTTTCGTTGCTCGGCTTACCATACAGTTCAGCGCTCAGGCTCATACTT
>NW_012133048.1:1056-3172 GCF_000313525.1 Fibroporia radiculosa | reverse complement strand
CCCCCCCCTTCCCCCCCAATCGCGCAAGTTCAAGACATGCTCTCAATGCAGATCAGTGTCTGATAGCGCACGTGCACAGAGCATAAAGGTATGTATATTTATTTTCCTCCGTGCTACTTTCTGAATATATCTACAATCGGTCTCACAGGGATGGACCGCACGCAGTGGCCTTGGACGTCCAGACAGCAACAGCCCTTTGGTTAAAGTGCATGTGTCGAGTAGCTGGACGTCGTGGTGGCTAGACGTTATGCGAGTCGAACACTCCGCGCAAGCATTCTAGTCTACAAGTCAGAACTTCTGCACCATCTGCTTGCTGACAAGATGGGTGTGGGTGGCTCAGGTGCATGTCGACGCCTTGACGACTCGGCTGTTGATCGTGAATGGTCAATCAGGTACAATTGAGGCCAAGCTGGGCAGTTAGCAATGACAACCATGACCACAACTGCCCTTGGACGCTGTCCATAAACACTACCGTCCTCTTATTTTGCGGGTGATGCTGAGTCTGGATTGGACGTCCATGTCTTGTAGAGATGGCCAACTGGGCTTGTGGGTCCAGTACGTACATTGCCGATAGAGCGACGGACATTGCTAACCATTGTGGCTGTAGGATCCCGGGGTGAGAGGCAGCAGGAATGCACCCGCCGCACGCAGCAGGCTCTCGAATGGGTTGAAGACGTCGTTGTGGCCATTGGAACTTGGGCAGTGAGTTTTGCAATGGAGTCAAATGCAGAGGGGGAGCTGGACACCAATACCGACATGGATCAATGCGGAAACAAACAGTGGAGCTAGACATCAAGGAACTGCAGAGCGTCGTCATCATCAAGACGGCAGCAAGTCCAAGGAGCTGTGCAAGACTGGAAGAGTCATAGCGGCCGCATGGCGGGCTCCCAGGTTATGTATCTTACCCTGTCAACAGCAACCAGTCTCAGTTGGACCGTCGCGACTTGGCAAGATGGGCTTGGCAGTTGGATACGTACGTTTCTATGTCCTGGGCCACGCAATAGGTGTTGCTAACTGCTGTTGCAGTTGCCCATTCTCGGAGCAGGTGGGAATGCACTTGGACCTGGGCAAGTCGTTGGCGTGGATGCGGTGGTGCAAGCAAACACGCAGGAGAGTGGACCAGCACGGAAGCTTACAGGAGGAGGAGGATGTTGAGGAATTGCAGGGCGTTGGAGGCTGTGGAGCTATGTGTGAGTCTAACATTGTCTATCCTACCGTGTTGACGACACTTGGTGTCGGTTGGACTGCCGCCTCTAGTAGAGGCAGCTGGGCGCATACGGTTGTGGACCCGGGCCGTGCAATGGGGCGTCGCTAACACATTGCACTTGCAGAATCCTAGAGGGCGGGTGGGAATGGACCTGGATGCAGGCAGGTTGCGTTAGCAGGCATAGACGGGCACGAGAATGAACGGACAGAAGTGGACATTGAGGAGCTGTGTGGTGGCGGCCCAACTGCTCGCACAACGGACTTTCAGGCCTTGTATCCTGCCCTGTCGACAACGGTCAGTCTCTGTTGGACCGCCGCCACTCGGCGAGATGAACTTGCTTGGATGTTGAACATGTACGTTTTTCGTTCCTGGGCCGCACGATAGGGTGCTGCTGACCACTGCGGTTGCAGAATACGCTGTCAACAGCGATTGGACCGCCGCAACTTTGGGGGGAGTGGGCTGCTGGTGGCACGTACGTTTCTGTTTCCTGGGCCGCACGATTGGTGATGCTAATTGTTGCCGTTGCCGACTGTCAGGGCAGGCGGGAATCCACTTGGACACGGGCAGGTTGTTGACGTGGATGCGGTAGCATGAGCAAATGCGCAGGCAAGTGAATCAGCGCAGAAACAAACCAGAGGAGGAGGCAGCAACAAACCGGAAGAGGTGGACATTGAGAAACTGCAGGGCATTGGAGGCTGTGGGGCTGTGCACATGAACTTTGTGAGTCCAGCATTGTGCATCTCACCATGTTGCTGGCTGCGTCTCGTGGAGGGTAGTTGGGTGCGTACGTTTGTGGGACCTGGGCTGCGTTACAGGCGTTGCTGACCACTGCACTTGCATACTCCTGGGGCGGGAATGCGCCTGGACGCAGGCAGGTCGTTAGCAAGCGCAAAAACGAATGGGCGGAGA
>NW_012133048.1:0-866 GCF_000313525.1 Fibroporia radiculosa | reverse complement strand
CGGCAGCAGCAGCAGCAGCAGCAGCAGCAGCAACAACAACAACATCAAAGCGAGAGAACAGCACGGAATTGAAGAAGCTGGAATCTGTGACAGCAGAGGTACGACGGCGGCAAGTCAGTGTCGCTGTACAGTGAGCAGGATGTACGCACTATCCGTCCGAGCTGCGCGCACTAGAGGCAGAGAGGGGGCACTGCGTTGTGTTGCATTTGGTAGTGTTTGTGTTGTGTTGCAGTTCCAGTGCTGTGTCCTTTGAACTGCATTGTGCGCGCTATGCCCGACCGTAAGTACAAGTGCAATACAATGCATGCATGCACCGTGTACAAGATGTAGCCAACCAGGTGTGCTCAACTCGTCCTCTGCAGGGAGAGCTAACAAGCTCTGACTCTGCAACCCACGATGCATGGTGTCTGAGTCTTGCCCGAATTCTGTACTCGACGATGTGCACTTGACAGTGTCTGTACTCGACAGTGTGCACTCAACAGTGTCTGTATTTCCTGTGTCAGTATTTCCTGTGTCTGTATTTCCTGTGTCAGTATTCCCTACTAGAGTGCGTGAGTTTCGAATTCGTCTTGGACATTTGTGCACTCACTCACTGGCTGCGCGCATCCCGAGGTCCAAGTCTCCTTCTTGTCGTCGGCACCAGGCCCGCAAGACGGCACGAGCAGGCATGTGACACGAACCACGCGAGATGACCGTCGGTCGACAGCAAATGAACGAGAGCGCGAGAGAGGAACGACAAAGAGCGCAGCAACCTAGAAACAACGACGCGTCATCCACCATCCGATCGAGTCCGCGCCAAGCTCCCGATCGGCCATGGTTCGCCCAGGAAGGAGTCCGACTTGGGTCCAGCCAACGTGTCTTCCAGC
>NW_012133047.1:0-5823 GCF_000313525.1 Fibroporia radiculosa | reverse complement strand
CCAGTAGGTCTGCACCAGTTAGGGCCAGACTAGTTATAGTCATTTACTTGTTTCAGTCATATTCATCCTCTAAAAGTAAACCACCCTCAAGCCTTTTACTCAGAAACTGTCGGACATTGAGTATTGTTAGGGTTAGGGTTAGGTTCTAGGGTGCAGTCATGGTGAGTCTTTGTGTGACATACAATGGTATAGAGACTAAGGTTTAAATAGACAAGACTTTTAGAAATAAAAGAGTGTTCCGTCAGTGTAAACTGTAATGATATATCAGTTGATGAGTTGAATCAAGGAACTGATAGATGGGGATTGAGAAGGTGACAACTGAGATAAATCAGCAATGTGAACAATGACAGATAGATAGAGATGGAGTAGATCAATAAAATAGATATCTGCTATAGTTAGATTGTACAGGGTCAATGAGGATGAGGCGAGAAAGAAAAAAAACCCCCCCTGAGACTGTAACAGCTAACATTGTATGTGGTGACTAGATGGGTTTATAGAAACAAATTTATGTTGGTCTAGTCTTGCTATTAGATTGGCCACATAGAGTTGTTTGGTGCAGGCATCCAGAGCTCCATGTAATTGTGCAACAGCTCTTTGGATTTTGTTGTTGATGGTTTTGAGTAGAGTGTTCACATGTCAGGTATTCTTAGATAGCCAATGGCATATGTAGAGCATCAGTCAGCCTAGGTGTGAGGTGTACTACCAGTAGTATTAGGGGTCTGGCTCCTTATGTATAAGGACCAGAACAATACATTGTAGAGAGGCAGACTTTGTCTCTTCTCTACCATCTCTCAACCTACAAAGCATTCTCTGAGCTAACTGCTCCCTGAGAACTAAGCCACCCACTGCCAATTCTTAGTAACTTCTATACCTCACAAGTGAGTGTTAGGGTTAGGGGTTTTGCTTTACTCAGGTATCAGGGGAGATACCTTGACATTAGACAAAGTCTATCCTATTCAACAGTTGTCATCACCATCAACCTTCCTTTTGGTCTGTTCATTGAATTACAGATAAACTTATCCCATCTAGGAAGTGTCATCGCACACTCTCCCCATTGCCTCTCAGGACCTTCAAGAAACTCATACCCCTTCCCCTTCCTTCTATCTCTTCTTTGGGACCACCCCTGAGCAACTAGAATTTGTCAAACAACAAATTGCTAGTCTCTTTGCCACTGGATTACAGACCCAGGGTTAGCAAGAGCTCTAAAGGGAGTACATCAGGCTAGCAGGGACTCTTAGAGAGTCTATTAGGATCAGACAGGAGTATCCAGAAGTTCAAGAAGAAGTAGAGGTTAGCAGAACACCACTACCAGCATCCCCCTGTGCACCCATTCCCACTCAGTGGTTCCCACAAAGAGCTGCTTTGTTGTCTGAAGTCATCAAGATTGCCCAAAGTCAATCCAAAGAAGAACTCTGGAACAGAGTAGGAGAATCTGAAGCAGAGCTTATTTTAGCTGCCCTTCAACACAAGGTAGTATCTGGAGTAGTAGAATGCATGGAAACTGAGTCAAATGGGGATCCAAACAATTTGATCTCACATTAGCACTATCATTGTCACCCCCATTGGCACAGGAAGTATCCGGTACCTCTGTGCCTAGATACTTGCCACTGCCACCAGCATTGCTAAGGGACCTAATGACTGAGGGTCAGGAGTTTGACTTATAACTGATACTAAGACTTATACGTGTAGGGTTGACGTGTTATAACTGTACTAGGCTTGTAGACTGAGCCACTGTAACTAACAGTGGTTTGAGAGCATATACTGGTTGAAGCAAAGCTTCAGACTAGGGACTAGGACTGAATGGACAACTGAGTCTATTACTGAAGACATCCCTTGAAGCACATGTAGGAAACAAGAGGATAAAACTGAAGTACAGCAGTGCAAGTAATGCTCCTTAAATAGAGTAAGACAAATAGAGTTTAATAAGTATGAAACAGTTTCACTGGGTTGTATCAGTGATAAAGATAAAACATGATATAAATGAAATGCAATGTAAGTGAAACATGATAAAGGTGAAGCACAATATATATGAAACAATGATGCAGGTGAAACACACCAAGTGATGGGATCAGTTGTGATAGTACAGGGTCAATGACAAATAGTAACTAAGAAACAAAAACCCCCCTCAAGGCTGTAACAAGCATATCTTCCACTGCCCCTCATATACCAAGACAACTGAATCTGCCTCACCCCAGATTTCTTAGGATTAGCCCAAGGAATTGAGGAAACTGAAGCAGAGATTGTGGCCCAGAGAGTGAGAGAAGCCTCTCCACTTGAGTACATGACTGCAGAAGGAGAGATAGTAGAGGATCTAATATCATCAAGTACAGTTGTCAGCAGCGAGAGTAGTGTAAGCACTTTGACCTCAGAAGGAGATTGATGAGAGCATTTGGAACCCTCAAGACTGTTTCCCCCTTAGCTGCGAAGCAGGAGGACCATGCTTAGAGATACCCTGGGAGAGTGTCACCACTACAGGCACCCTTACTCCCACACATGCCCCCCTATCCCCATCACAAATTCTGTCCAACAGGACATTGAGAGGTTCTACAGTAGACCTGAACAAACAGTTGAATATGTGCCTCAGCCTTACACCAGAGCAGAGGGTATTCAACAGGCACACCATCAAAGGAATCAACGAGAAGATTCCTCAGTATTCATTAACAAGCAACACTTGAACTGCATCTATTGCAATCTGCAAGGGCTCCAGCACAAGATGGGCTATTCTTTTTTGAATACAATGCAGCAGAAGCAGATACATTTTCTTATTCAAAGAATCTCAGGTATTCTTTTGAATATAAAATATTGAGGTGCTGTTACAGTTTTGAGGGGGGTTTTCTTTTCTTCCTTACTGTTTGTTGTTTGACCCTGTACTATCACATCACTTGATGCTTTTCACCTGCGTCATGTTTCATATCTATTGTGTTTCACCCTTATCACATTGCACCTATATCATGTTTCATCCTCATCACTGATACAACCCAGTGAAAATCTTTCATACTCATCACCGATTCAACTCAGAATGTTTCAAACTGATTAAACTCTATCTACCTTACTCTATTTAAGACGTACTACTTGTGCTACTGTACTTTGGTTTTGTTCTTGTTTTCCCTACATACACTTCATAGGGATGTCTTCAGTAATAGACTCAGTTGTCTCTTCTAGTCTCAGTCTGAAGTGTTGCTTTGACCAGTATACACTCTCAAACCACTGTTAGCTATAGTGGCTCAGTTTACAAGTCTAAGTCTCAGTATAACATGTCAGCCTTATGCATATAAGTATCAGTAACAGTCATAAGTCGAACTCCTGATCCTCAGTTGTTAAGTCCCTTAACATTAGGACAAAACTCTCCCAGGATCACTAGTTCCTAGTCACAACAAGTCACAGTGGCTACAGCAGCAGAGCAACCAGTCACAACCAGGTCCCAAGCAAGACAACTCCTCTGTTACAATAAATTACATGTGTACAACAAGTCGGAGAGAACAGACCAGTGGTTTAACAGATCTTCTTGGCAGTATTGTTCAGATTCAAGTTGCTCAAATAGGAGAAGAGATAAAACTCTTTCAGCCCACTCAGAAAATCTCTATCCTATTGGAAGTCAAGACAATCTTCATTCAGTAGTACCCCCACTAGCAGAGAAACCCTCTCCTACACCATCATATCTTACCTCCATGGTGGCATCATCCAGCAGAAGTGTAACAGTCCCCACACCTCATACTTCACCACTCCAGTTAACCACCAAACCCCTGCCAAGTGAATCAGCAAGCAACAGTCCTATAGTTAGACCCAGTTTCTTTTCTGGAATATTCAACCCTCCAAGTCCAATCAACTGACCACTCCCAGCCAAACAGCACCCAGTCCCTGTTCAAGCAGAACCCAAACTGGAATCACCCAGATCACTGGTAAATCCTGAGCCAGAAGAAGATCCAGCTGAGAAATAGCTGGATAACCCAGATGACAGCAAACCAGAGCCTAGCAATCAGGAAGACAAAGACAATATGTCAGACAACAACAGCGGAGCAGTAAACAAACCCAACCAGTTTGGAGGAGATAAAGGAAAGAGCAAGGAATTCTTAGATGAGTTATACCTGTATTACTCAGGGAATCCCAAGAAAATCCAGTCTGATAAGGACCAAGTCTAGTGCACATTATCCTACATCAAAGGACTGGCTCAATTCTTTGTCCATAAGATCATCACTGATACAGAAGAACCCATCTCCAAATCAGATGATACACCGCTCCAGGGACTTCCCAACTGGGCAGAGTTCAAGAAATCCTTCATCCAAACTTTCAGAGTAGAGAATGATATGCAGGCAGCACTGAATGAGATCAGCAAATGTACCTGGATAAAATGTAATGGTGATGGACTTCAATTTGTTGCCACACTTTGACCTCTGTTACAAGCCAGTGGATTAAATGAATTAGGAAAAATACGAGAAATCCAACATCTCATTCCTCCTGCTCTCCTAATCAAAATTACTGCTCAACCTCTATTACCCACCACAGCTGTTGGATACCTTGACAGTGTTCAATCCATCTGTCAATCCATGATCGATCTCTTTGGTGATAAACCCTTATTCATACCCTCATCTTTGCTCCTTCAGTCACAATAAATTTGTAGATCACAACTGTACAATTGAAACCAGAGATGAATTTTCAAAGGAATTACCCACTCACAATCAATGGATCAGACATCTATCAGATAAAGACCACTGTGATCATATGGAGAAGAAGCTCTGCTTTAGATGTCATAAACCAGGACATCAGAGTTGTCAATGTCCTAATAATTGCATCAGAGCAATTGAATCTCACAATACATCTACTCAGGATATGGACAAGATGAAGGACTCATCCAATGAAGAGGGGATAGCCAAAGAATATATTCAAGCTATCCATTTTGGAGAGAAGGATTTTTAGGATCTTTGACTGCCATGATGTTGAATTGAAGTAATGGCACTAGGGATTATTTATATCAGGCAAGATTAGCTCACAAATCTATTTATTTGCCCTACATATTGAATCCTGTACCAAAACTGTCACAACTGAAGCATTGCTTGACACAGGAGCAATGAAGAATTATATTAATATTCGCTTTGCCCAAGACCATGGTCTCCAACATCAAAATATCACACCTAGACCAGTGTTTAACATCAATAGCTCACCAAATAAGGCCATAGCCATCAGATGCAAAGTCTTCTTAACCATCTCTCTATCTAATCAGCCAATGAAAATAGAAGCCTATGCAATAGTACTGGACAGAAATCCAATTATCCTAGGACTTTCATGGTTCAAGTGCTTTAATCCCATAATCAATTGGATCACAGGACAAATGCATTTTCACTGGGATCAACTTCTACAAGTAATCAAGACCATTGCTAACAATATCCAGGAGTATTTGGCCACCTTTCTTTCTGTATTTAACAAAAGCACTGTGGAATGACTACCAGAGCAAAAGCCATGGGATTACGCAATTGTTACAGTGGCAGAGGGGGGTTCTTTTTTCTTTTCCTAACTATTCATCGTTGACCCTGTAACTGTATGACTGATCCCATCACTTAATGTGTTTCACCTACATCAGTGTTTCATATCTATCACATTTCACCTATATCATGTTTCACTTACATCATGTTTCATCTCTATCACGTTTCATCTTTGTCACTGATACAACCCAGTGAAACCTGTTTCATGTATATCACTGATCTAACTCAGTGTTTCATACTCATTAAACTCTATTCGCCTTGTCCTATTTAAGTAGCACTGCTTGCGCTACTATACATTAGTTTTGTCCTCTTGTTCCCTACGTACCTTCATAGGGACATCTTCAGT
>NW_012133046.1:0-4740 GCF_000313525.1 Fibroporia radiculosa | reverse complement strand
TGCCTTGTGTCTAGTCAACACAGGTAAGGTTTATTGCCACATTTATATTTTGACAACCCAATCCTTTAGCACCTGTCAGATACCACTGGCTGTCATGCAGAATATACTTTCATAGGTATAGTTGGAGACCACAGGGGGTAGCACAAACACAAGGCACAGACAGAAAAAAAATATGACAGACAAGAAAGCTGTACTCTGTCAACATGTACCATAAGTAGGTGACATGATACCTATGTGAACATACAAGGCACTGTTACATCACAGAATTGGTGCCCTGCAACCAGTTAGCAACTAAGCTGTAACCTTCGATACTCTCGGGCATATGCCACTGCGAAGACAGCGAGCAGTGTGTCGCATCTGGTAGCTCGATATATGTTACTATATCATTCCCATTATCTGCAATCATGCGGTCTCGTAGCATCCTCATACCATCCAGCGTCATTTCAGCATCTCCCGCAATAATCAGAGTCTGAGGTAGTCCGGCGAATCGGCCCTTTGCGGAAGGAAGGCGACCACTTCCGGGAGATATCCAGACATTCGCATATGCATCTGTTTCAGGAAGAGATCCCAATAGAGCTCGAGTGGTGTAACTGCCCACGAATGCATAGATGAGGTCAGAATTGCAGTTTCGTTCCATCGCCGAGCCCGGTCCGACGTGCGTGCAGCCCCAATCGAGAGTGGGAGACAGGAGAAATTGTGCATGGGGAGGGGGTAGAGAAGGGATCGCATAGTTGACCAAATAACGGACGAGGGCCAAGGCCAGGTTTCCACCTGATGACTCGCCCATCACGAGTATATTGCATGGTTTGTAGCCAACCACGTTAACAAGATAATTGTAGCCTGCTATCGCATCAATCAAAGCGGCGGGGAATGGATTCTTTGGAGGTAGAGGAAGGCCCTGGCTTAACCGATATTCGACCTGGAAAATGCGATGATACCCGTCGCAAAACTGGAGCATCTGATTGCAAAAGTAGGCAGAGTTCCCCTTCGGTGACGCATTTCCAGTCTGCATCGACATAGTATTGATAAAAGAAATTTATAGCTAGTGATGAATAGGTTACTGACCACGAATCCACCACCTACGGAGACAGGTACGCTATCAGCGCCGGGGATACAAGGCCAGAGCAAGGGAACATCACCCACCGTGCAACTCGTATATTACCTTTTCGTCTGGATCGGCTTTTTGTCCCACGACACCATCTAGTCCCCTCTCCCCGTACCAAAAGCCGGCTACCTTGGTAGAAGTGACCCCGTTCAGATCTGCAGCATCCTTGATTTCACCCAATATCAAATCGGGAGTCGGGTCAACCCAGACAAGACCAGCCTCCGCCGCGAGCGGCTGCTCGAGCAGCTTGGGGTCGATGGAGAAGATGCTGACGGACGTCTTGAAGATAGTATCAGAAACAACGCGCAAGAGGTTGACGATAAGTGTGCGCGACAATGTCCACGAGCGTCGAGGGCGCCACGACGGAAGAAGATTTGTGGTGATCCAGAACGGGATGCGCACAAAGAGAGAGACGCCTGTATAGAGCAAGAACAATGTCTTGAGAGGCTGGTGACGGTATGCGAAGTAGTTGAAAGTTGCCATACTGGAACTTGGAAAGACTGGCTGAGAGAGTAGACACAAACCTTCGGGTTGCGCAACGCTTATGGACGCACGCGTTTGAAGATTCCGAGTATCGCGCAATCGCCACGAAGCAGAGCTTCTCTTCTTGAGGCTGTGGGCGTGGGCTATTCAACGGAACCAACCTGGGAATTACCGACTGCGAAACGTCTGCTCGATTCCGAGGTCCCCGCTGGATTTGAATATCCTGTGGAGCCTCTTCAGCTTGTGAGAGGAATGGTCTGATCTGCGAAGCCACTAGTCAGGCTCATGGCTGGCATCTGTAGAATGTTGTCAAAATGTAGTGATTGTATCTCCGTCTTGTGATTCGTGAAGCGTCTACAATAGGTCATGAGAGTGATCGTGCAGAAAAAGAGCACAGCCGCTAAATGATCGACAGTCTGACAGGCGTCCGTGTGCTCACAGCAGTGGTGCAGGGCTTCCAGATGAGTTCGGAAGCGATTTCAGCAGTCTAGCCGCTCAGCTGCCAGATCCTTGTGTAAGCGCTCTAACATGCCGGCATTTCAGGACATGTATTCGGGTGTGCTGTGCACCTACAGTCATCATAAGTACCCCAATTATGCTAGATCATGCTTACAAGGAACTCTGCGTGAAAATTTCGCGACCCTCAGTTAATCTGCAGCTGCTGCCAAATGGTTTCAGAGCTCCAGCGCTCCAGCAATGCCTGCTCTTGCTGATGGCAGGGGTACTTTATTGGATCATCTTTACCGGCGATTGGTACTTAAGTCCAGTCTGACGGTCAAGCGCATGCGGAGCTCAACACAGACGCTTTCGATATCTTAGACAGGCCTAGGACAACGGAAGCCAGATGGATTTTTTCATGACAGGTTAGTAACGAACATTTGGAATTTGACTGATGAGGGAGCGCCAATATAGAACACAGTCGCTACCATACGGCCTCAGCAGACGGAATATGGACGGAAACAGGAGCCCTCAATTGAAGCGCCCTCATTGTGATCGGAGCGAGAGTTGGTATATTGATTAATAGTGATTATCACTGATACTTGTGGTATCTGGACGAGATGTAGCTCCAGTTCATCGCCAGTCGGATGTGAGTGTCGCACAATCAGGTCTACTGCGTCGTTGGCCTGGTGACAGATTGTCTATAGCAATAGATTAGAGGTAATCGATTCAAGTTATCTCTGATGTGGTACTTTTTTTTAAGTTTATACTCCATACCGTAAGGTACATGCAGAGTGCGTAACTACCGAGAGAGGCCTGATCGTAAAGGTCAGATACGTCGCGCAACCCTAACGGGCTTGCGGTTGGTGTCCTAAGAAAAGTGGTGGACTACTGCTTGGCGGAAGGGTCCGCCATCGCGCAGCCACTTCTGAAGTGCGCCTGTCGGCGTCGTATTCGCTGACGAACAGTAGCCAACTCGGGCTGTCCGCACTCAGTTTCAGGGGGTCGTCCCCCCGCTCGGCGCACCAATCCCGATAGACCGCAATACGGCCTACCGTGTGGGCGTGTAGGATCGCGTTGGCGACAGAATACCCATCGCCCTCCTCCAGGTCGCTGGCCGCTTAGGCGAGTATTTCGGCCCACTCGAACGTAGCGACCTGCGTATTGAGTCTGAGTATACCACGTGGTCTTCTGACCACCCAGCTTGCCGTCGCACCTGCGCCTGGCGCACGGAGTCTGGCGTGTAGGCCTGAACCCGAGCAGCCTTGCGGCGAAACCACAAGGGACACGCGTACAGGATGTGCTCCCGTGTCTCCGGATCACCGGAGCACGGGCAATTGACGGGGCCAGGAATCTTGTATTCTTGATGTGGTACTTACAGCGCTTCTGAAATCCAAATTAAATGGCGCTTCTTCCCGATATGATCTGGCATCTTCAACTTGAATGAGAACTGAGTCAACTGACGAAGAAATGATACGCAAAACGAGCCACCACAAACTTAAGCAGAATGTTCTCAGCGTGACACGTCACCCTATGAAAGGAAGAAGCTCCCGAACGAGCTGATGCAGTCTCGATGAAGGGATGGCGTCAGGGTGATTCAGATCTTTTAGCCTGAGCAAACAGGAACCCTCTACTGAATGGGCTCCACAGTGACACACGTCCACGCTATAGCTAGACGCCACAGCCTGTGCCTGATGCGTCTTCTCATGATCCATCTTCTCCTGGGCATGATCAGACTAATCAGCTGCCAGCTGATTAGTCTGATCATGCCTTGTTTTTTGCTTCTCAATTTCCCAGCTTCTCCGATGGAGTCAGGTGGCTGATGGGCCTTCCGCGTGGCTCTATTATTTTTTGTTCGTAGAATTGGTTACTGAAGTTCGTTCTCTTTGAGTTCAGTCTTCAATTGTTGCCCATTCCATTTTTGTCATTGTGATGACCATTTAATCATGGTTGTGATCTATCCATCACATATTGACACAAAGACACATGTTGGTTAGGACTTAAGTCATTGCCTTGCAGTTTACACTGTACCTACATCTACTCCCCACAACACGGTCTTGGCTCTCTGTGTTTCTCTGAACTTACACACCCTATTTGTACTTCAAGGTGCCAGTTTGCTGTGGCACTGTCAAGTATGTTAGACCCCTCTTCTTCAGATTGCCAATATGGATGGAGTGTCCTAGAGTGAGGATCTATTGTCAGCTATACCCAGTGCATGTAAATGATACACTTTTGCTATCATGAACATCTTGAATGAAGGATTTTATAGCCCTATGTTGGGATCAGAACTGTATACATACTCATAGCACACAATGGCAGATGAGTGCGTGTTTGATTCATCCCTTTGTTGAACAAATAGTGAATGCACCTACAAGTTCTATTTACAGAACCACTACAAACAGTTCATGGACACTGTAGATTAGTTGATCTAATTTCATCTATATCTTATCTAGACACAATTGTTTATCTAATCAACCAGATATAGTTATAGAGTCTAGACAGAGTCTAGTAGATTCTGGACAGAGTCCAGATGTTACAGCATCAGGGGGGGGTTTCTTTTCTTTCCTAACTATTCGTTGTTGACCCTGTACTATACAACTGATCCCATCACTTGATGTGTTTCACCTATATGTCAAGGTGTCACAGAATTTCATGGTGTCTATATTATCTCCAGCGTCTAGATGATCTATATCTTATCCAATTAGATATCTACC
>NW_012133045.1:1130-7843 GCF_000313525.1 Fibroporia radiculosa | reverse complement strand
TCTGCTAGGCTACCCCAGACGTGTCGAAGACACGTCTGGGTACGAGACCACAGAGGTTGTAAGTCAGAGGAGTATCACGCCTGATCTGTGAGCAGTGAAAAAGCGATGGGCACAGTTGGCCGTTCTTCCGTGTCTTTCAATGCCGCAGTTGAACGTGAGTGGGCTCGGCAAGCTGTGCGCTGTTCAGGAACTCATTCTCATTTGACCAAGCGATCGGGACTCGAGCAGAGAGAGCGAAGTAAATAGCATTGTCGCTAAGGTTTTGCACGTCACGTGATCAGTAGCCCCGACGCACAGCTCGAATGGGAAATCCCGCCTGGTGGTGCACCCCTATGCACGACGTCCAGGGCAGTCTCGTCACGGTTCTTGCGATATCCGGGCGTGGCCAATTTCCACTGCCCTTTCTCGGACTTTCAGAACATGGTCTGAGAGCCCTAAGTGGAATTCTAGGCTGTACTTGTGAGGATCATTGTGCGCTGCTCGACGTTCGCTGGGCGACTCGGCAACCCGAGATGCGGCGGCGGGTGGAGTGCTGCGGGTGGCCGCGGCCGAGATACGTGTGGGTGACATCACCTGTGGTGCCACGGCCAATGCCCAGTGCTGGCTGCGGCCCCGCTTGACTGCCTCGTCCCTCTTGGCTCTGCCATGTTCCGCCTTCGCCCCTGCCAGTGACGCACTCGCTTCCGGCCACCTCAATCAAGCGCAGTGGAGCGCTCCCTGTCCGCTCGTATCCAAGCCTCCTGGCCTATGACGATGCACTCCCTATCCTATATATCATACAAAGGTCAGCTCTTTCTCCACATATTCCCCTTCTTTCTCCTTCACGTCTCACGACCTGCTTTTACGACCTGCACCCATCCCTTGTCGAAATCTCAAATATTTTTGGCTATGTCTCTTCCACAAGCAAAGAAAGACATAAGCGACCACCCCGCGGCCGGCTCTGTCGCGGATCCCGTCAACCGCGACAAGAAGAACGCTGATGTTGACCGCAAGCTTCGCATGTACGGCATCGCGACTGCCGTACGCGAGTCGCGCCTCCCCACCAACACCCAGATCGACGGAGGCCTCGAATACGCCCTCGACCACTCCCCCGTCCCCACAGACCGACTGTCCGAGTCTGGCCAGGTTCTCATTCGGGATCTGCGCGAGATCCTCAACACCCTTCGTGTGATGTTTCAAGAGAAGAACGCCGGCGAGCTCCTCCAGAATTTCGTCTGGCATACACGCAGCACAGATACAAATCGCGCGAAGAAAGACCCAAAAGATGCTGTCCCCGTGCGTCAGGGAAAGGGCCGAGAAGACGCAAATCAGGCGGCTCAGCATCTCCGCACGCTCTCCAGTCTCGTCCTTACGAACGCTGAGGTGCGCAAGCTCGTCGGCGATTTTGGCGTTATCGGCCGCGACTTGCTCGCTCGCGGCGCAAGTAAAGCTGCTGAGATGGCGCGTCCTGATGAGGAGCGCCTTCGCCGAGTTGACGAGCCTGGCCCAGACCATAAATTCATCTCTCAAGGAGGAAAGGAGGTTGGTCCTGATGAGACGCCAGTGAGTGTGCATACTACGAGTCCCGAGATTTATCCATAACCCTCTTCTGCAGATTCCTGAAGCGCGAATTCCTGGCACTAGTCATCGTATTGCGCAGGACCCTCGAGAAGAGTTCGGACAAGGTGCTACTGTCAGAACTGAGGGTGGTGACGTGCGCCGTGGGGGTGATATTGCGGACGATGCTCAACGCCGCAAGGACGAGTTTACGGATCGCGCACAGGATGAGGTTCAGGCCCAGAGGGATGACGTCCAGGAGAACATCCAAGGAGACGAAGGAGCTGATACGGGCACAAAGAAAAGTCGGCTGCAGAATAAGATGGCCGGTATGCGGGTACGTGGTAACCGATCTCGTGCATTGCAAGGTTTTGACGTGTGATCTCTATCAGGACCAAATCACTGGGCGCATCCCACAGGAGCACAGAGACAAGACCCAAGAGCACGCCACTCGGGTGAAGAATTTCCTCAGCGACGAATATTTCCCGCAAGAGCGCCGTGATCAGCTTATATTCCGCCTGAAGAAAGTCATTATCGAGTGTCAGAATCACAAGGATTACCAAGAGAGTATTCGCTGGCTTTTGGACACTGCCGATGAGTATATCACTCAGGGTCGGACAGCTGCAGGGAAAGGTATGTCTTGATCCTGAATTCATGTCTGATCCGCTCTCACAAATTCGCAAGGCAAGCAATCCCACCAGCAACTGGGTTCGGATGACAACCTCCAGTTGGCCATGCGCGAGCTCCGTACACTTCTGGAGCGTTTCGCAAACGGCGTAAGCATGGACATCATCGTCAATGCAATCCGCCAGCTCTACGACGACTCTCGTCGTGATGAAGGCCTTCGCCACTGGCTTCGCGAGGTCAACGAGTTCGTACGCCAGGTAAATCCCAATATGAGGCGGGACATTGTTCGTGAAGCTGAATTATAGTACGTTAGTGTCTCATGGAGGCTGGTTATGTGCTGGACGATCAATGCAATCAGCGTGCGAACGAGCTGCGCGAGTCTGGCCGCCGCTACTACGACGACAAGTACAAGAGCCACTTTGACAACGTTTGGAACTCGTTTGCTGAATGGATCGCTGCGTGGGGCAATGATCCGATCAACCGCCGCTTTGGTCAGGACTGGTCACGCCTCACGAAGGATCTGTTATTTGATAGCGAAGGAAGCCTGAAGTACAAGCCGGAGTTGTGGACGGACGTCCGGAGGGTTATTGTTCCGAGTTTGATCAGCCACATTGGATACATCCCGATCCCGCGCATCGAGTATACGGATGAGGCGTTCGACCTGGTCTTGGAGAATTTGGCGCTGTCAGGGCGTAATGTGTTCCCGAACGTCGTCAGCGTGGACGTGCGCAATCATATGAGGTTTAGTCCGTACGATACGATCCGGTGTGTTCTTTTCTGCTATTTCACACCCCTTATACTCAACCAGCACTCAGGGATGAGTCTCACCATGAAATCACGCTTGTCCTCGGACAAATTCAAGCTGATCTCCGCGACGTCGCGTTCTTCTATCACAAGAAGACTGGCATGCCGAAGATGTCTGACTCGGGTATGGCGGATGTGCTGCTCGGCGGCTCAGGCATGACGGTTACAGCGCACCTCGCGACAGCTCACGACCCGGCGTCCGTCTTCCAGGTGAAGAATGTGGCTGTCAAGGTGGACTCGCTCAAGTTCGCCGTCCGAGATTCGAAGCACGACGCGCTGTACAAGACGATCGCACCGCTCGCGACGGGGCTTGTGAAGCGTCAGCTGCAGAAGGCGCTAGGGGGCGCGGTACGCACTGCGCTGGAGTACCTTGACGGGAAGCTGGTGGCAGTGCGCGACCAGATGTCGGAGGCAAAGGCGAGCGAGGACACTAGCAGAAGGCAAGTGCTTCGCGACCAGTTCGCGCACAAGAAGGAAGAGGCACAGGAGAAGGGCGAGGAGAAGCCGCAGCATTTCAAGGTTGTGACGAGCCCTGGTGCAGAGCTGCTACCGGAGCGGGGACATCCGCAGGGATGGGTGAAACGCGCGGGTGTGCAAATGGATGCTGCGAGACATGGGGAGGAGTGGAGGAGCGATGCGTGAGTTCATAGTCAAACTGTTGTTTGGTGTTTCGAAGTTGTGCTGATACGGCGTTTGACTGCAGGTACAACCTCTGAGTTGCTTGATCTATCTGAATATGGAGCGTGACTACGGCGGACTGTATCTTTATGTATCCTATGCGCCTTTGGAAATGTGTATTTGTACAACTCTGGTATTGGGCTAATCCCAGACTCCCCATCATGATACCTGCTCAGAAAAGTATCGTAAGAATCACCAATTTAATCTCTAATGGATACGTAGGCTTTGTACATCTTCGATGGAGCCCTGAGGCTTCATTAATTCACCTAAAGGTCTTGATTGCAATCTCAGGTTGTGGTTGTGGTGCCGGCGCAGGACGAATGGCGCGTCGAACATATCCAGGCTCGATCAGGTTTCCGGAATAGCCGTGGATTACTCGCCCCTAGGACAGGTGCGACACGGTAGAGAGGGATGAATTTCACCGCGCGGGTGACGATGGCGAGAAACGTATCGTATAGCACAGTAAGCCTCCCACTCAGGTAGTCCAATGGTCCTTGCACCTCATCTTCGGCCCTCCACGCAGTCCATCGTCCACTCCGCCAGTGCTCGGATGGTAAGTGCACCCATCGTACCCACCAATGGCGCCATCCGCAGCTCCAAGCATATCGCAACGGGAGAGCAACAAAGGCACGAGAGAGGACGCAGGCCACGAGATGAAAGCGCAGGACATACAGTATGCATCACACCACCGGCGAGGTACGCGCGCCGGTCAAGAACTAGAAGCTTGTACTCATCTCGGACGCAGTTCAGCGGTGAGCGCCAACTGAGCGCCGCGGCTGTTTGCTAGGGAAGCGTCCTTTCAGGAAGGCCCTGCTAGTGCCCACGAGGCGTTTGGAAGCATCGCCCCTCCTCCCTGAGATTGCGAGGTCGTCTCGTACGGCGCTGTCAGATACCTCAATGGTGCGTACGCCGCACTGATTTCCAGACATCAATGCGTTCCGACCCCGTTCAGCTGTCTTCGCATTCTTATCATTCCATTCTGCCAGCACCGTCGGACTATTCCAAACAAGCGTGAGTCGACATCATATCTAGAGTGATAAGGAGGCTATGTACGCAACTCTTCCTGTTTTCGTCGATTTCCATTGCTACTTATGAGCGGGGCAAATGCGGTGTTAGGCCCAAAACCTTCCTCAAGGGTGGTGCTCTGGCGGTGCGAGTAATTCCGCTTCCCGAGGCAGTGAATTAATTGATATTGTCAACGTGAATACAAGGACAATGGAATACATCCGGATACCACAAAATCCGCACTAGTGCACCGCCGACTATGGTTATTTGTCCCGAGTCGATAAGCCCTACTGCTTCCCACAATGCGAGCACAGGTGTGTCGGCGACTAGAGACACTTAACACAATATGTTCGTGCGTTTGAACCACTTTCGCACATGACAGAAGCCACCTCAAAGATGGCTTTGAGCGACGCCTTGGTATGGCGTGCAGAGGCCGCCCTCCCCACACCTCAAAGGACACTTTTCGGGCGCTATTCACGGGGACAAGATAGGGTGTGGATAGGTACGGACGAGCAAATGGTAGGTATCCTCGCATCTGGGTTCAGCATTCATGGGCGCTGAATCGATGATCGCGCGTATTGGATGTGGTAAGTTGAGGGTTGGCGGCCGATAATCACACACAGCATTGGGCTCCATTGACAGACTTCCAGCAATGAGGTCTTTGCAGAGGCTGCCAGTCACGCATGCTGCTATACAATGGCGCCCGTGCGTAGATCTCATAAATCGGCCCCAACACAGCTCGTACATCGTCAATCTTTTCACGATTCCCCTGTGTGCAACCTTGGTTTTATTCGTACTGAGATGTCTAACAAGACCATGCCCAAGTGAGTCTAGACAGTGCTCGTCCTACAGTGTTCAAAATCAGTCTAAATATCGTGGCTGTAGACAGCGGCTTTCAGAGGGTATCGATCCCTCACATCCTGTATCGAGCCCGCCCATCACTGCAGCCAACGAAGCAGCGTGAGTGAATACGTCTTGCTCTTGTGGCTCGCTGTCAGACACACACATATAGGAATTCACATTCGACCCTGACTCCTGTCCACTTCAGTACGCCATTTGGAGAAGAAATGAGGTATGCCGTTTATGTGTAATAAATTGATGTGATCATAGCTAAAGTCGTCGTACTTCAAGCGAATCTGATGATTTAGTAGACCCATCAACGTCGTGCATGATGAAAGATACCGAGTGCGTAACATTTCTCTTGTTATGTTTCTTCGGCTGATTCTTGTAATACAACTTTCCAGCGTCATGCCATGCATGGTTCCCAGCCTGAGGGCACAATATCATGAAGATAGTTACACATCCAACCTTCCCAGCGCCAAGAGGCTACGAAGCGATGAAGATGACAATACCTCCACCATACTCGGGAAAACGTCGCAAAGCGATGGGAATACAACTACGTATGTACTTCTCTGGAAATAGAGTATTCTAACTGATGATTGCTTAGGCCTGAAGTTGGCACTACCTTAGACTTCTCTTCATCTCGGCAATCAGCTCTCGACGATGCAATTTCATCGTGGTACATTGAAATTTGGTTGGAACAGAGCGTACTGCCGGCATTGTATCGATGTGCCCTATCCTTCACCAATCGATTCCAACAACACGGCGACCCCACCGATTTGGACACCGCGATAGCAAGTTGGGACGCTGCTGCACTGCTCGTATCAGAGACGAGTCCGCTGCGGGTGGGGGTTCTGCTTGGTCTTGGCGCGTCGCTTGGGCGACGCTTCGACCTGCTTGGTGACCTCAACGATATTACAGCCTCAATTGAGGTCTTCGATGAGGTCGTCGGATCGATTGCAGACGACAACTTAGTGAAATTGACCTGTTTATACCTTCTTGGCACCTGGTTGTTTATTCGCTTCCAACGGCTTGGCGACATTGCGGATATTCACAGGTCAATTTGGGTGAAAGAGGATGTAGTGCGACTTACTCCTCATGACCATCCTGACAAGCCGACATGTTTGAACAGCCTCGGCAACTCACTGGCGATTCGATTCAAGTGGCTGGGCAATCTCGCAGATATTGACCGGGCGATCTCGACGAAAGAGGATGCAGTACGG
>NW_012133045.1:0-1120 GCF_000313525.1 Fibroporia radiculosa | reverse complement strand
GACCACCCCGACCAGCCACGTCGTTTGAACAACCTCGGCATCTCACTGCTAACTCGATTCGAGCGGCTGGGCAATCTCGCAGATATTGACCGGGCGATCTCGGTCCAAGAGGATGCAGTGCGACTTACTCCTCATGACCACCCTGACAAGCCGAGTCGTTTGAACAACCTCGGCAACTCACTGTTGACTCGATTCCTGCGGCTGGGCAATCTCGCGGATATTGACCGGGCGATCTCGACGAAAGAGGATGCAGTACGACTTACTTCTCATGACCACCCCGACAAGCCGAGTTGTTTCAACAACCTTGGCAGCTCACTGGGGATTCGATTCCAGCGACTGGGCAATCTCGCAGATATTGACCGGGCGATCTCGGTCCAAGGGGATGCAGTGCGACTTACTCCTCATGACCACCCCGACGAGCCTGATTATTTGAACAACCTCGGCAGCTCACTGTGGACTCGATTCAAGCGGCTGGGCAATCTTTCAGATATTGACCGGGCAATCTCTGTCCAAGAGGATGCAGTGCGACTTATTCCTCATGACCACCCTGACAAGCCTGGTTGTTTGAACAACCTCGGCATCTCACTGCTGACTCGATTCGAGCGGCTGGGCAATCTCGCAGATATTGACCAGGCAATCTCGGTCCAAGGGGATGCAGTGCGACTTACTCCTCATGACCACCCCGACGAGCCTGATTATTTGAACAACCTCGGCAACTCACTGCTGACTCGATTCGAGCGGCTGGGCAATCTCGCAGATATTGACCGGGCAATCTCGGTCCAAGAGGATGCAGTGCGACTTATTCCTCATGACCACCCCGACAAGCCTGGTTGTTTGAACAACCTCGGCATCTCACTGCTGACTCGATTCGAGCGGCTGGGCAATCTCGTAGATATTCACCGGTCGATCTCGATGAAAGAGGATGCAGTACGACTTACTCCTCATGACCACCCCGACCAGCCACGTCGTTTGAACAACCTCGGCATCTCACTGCTGACTCGATTCAAGCGGCTGGGCAATCTTTCAGATATTGACCGGGCAATCTCGGTCCAAGAGGATGCAGTGCGACTTATTCCTCATGACCACCCCGACAAGCCTGGTTGTTTGAACAACCTCGGCA
>NW_012133044.1:1809-3753 GCF_000313525.1 Fibroporia radiculosa | reverse complement strand
AGTCTAGTCTCAGTCTGAAGCTTTGCTTCAACCAGTATACACCCTCAAACTCTATCAGATAATAGTGGCTCAGTTTGCACTCTAGTATCGGCGTAGGACTATAGTGTGTATTAGTCCTAGTCACAGTTACCCAGTTGAACTCCTGATCCTCAGTCGTTAGGTCCCTTAACAGGTTGTATTAGTGATGGGGATGAAACATGATGGAGATGAAACATGATGTAAGTAAAATATGATATAGGTGAAACGTGATAGATATGAAACACTGATGTAGGTGAAACACATCAGGTGATGGGATCAGTTGTACAGTTACAGGGTTAATGACAAATAGTTAGGAGAAGAAAAGAAAAGAAAAGAAATCCCCCCTCCACATTGTAATATTACCCCCCTCTCTAGATTTGTCGTTAGAGTTTCCATTGAGCACGGCGTTCCTGTAGATACCCTGGTTCATTGGTGGGACAAGGAAGTTGTCCAGGCTGGATGTCGACATTGGTGCGGAATTTATGACAAGGGTGTAGAAGACCGCATTGGGAACACAACCAGTGCCAATACTCACTTTGAAGGTGACCATTGGTTTCGCATTTAGTGCAGAAGCGAAGGTGACGAGGCATAGCACCCGAGGGAGGAGTGATGATGGAGAACTCATGCTGTTTGAGGCGTTCCTCCAGGTTGGTCACTTTAAGACGAGCACGGCATTGGTCCATCTCCTGTCGAGCATGGATGAGTTCGGCCCCTACAGATTGTCTTGCGACCAATAGTAGATCGGTTTTAGCATTGACAGCCCTGAAACGATTGACTTCATCAGCTACTCCGGGATCATTGATGTCTTGTAGCGATGCCCAAAGACTTTCCAACAGATTATCATCTCGCGTCAGCAAGTACTCCCAAGTGTCCTCCTCCCATTCTTTGTTTGAAAGGTTCCAATTTCCTACAGGTTCAGCGACTCGAAGTACATCAGCCGGGGTTGTTGATACTTGTCATAGTCCAAAGGCCGGATTCTCATCAATGGGGACACCCATAGGAGGCCAAGTGGCAGTGGTAGTGTAGGCTCCAGGGAAGTAGGGTAGTACACGATCCAAGGGATCGACATCTTGGACAGGGGTAGAGGTGTCGAATGGAAGGGATCACCAGTATCAGGTGACATCGATGGAGGGTCATTGGAGAACGTCGTCACTGTAGACTACAAACTCCTGGGGATCGCTGCTATATCCTTCTGTCGCTGTAATGTACTCGCTGGCGTCGGCTAGTAACCGTAGATTGGGAGCGTGGTTGAGGCTGCCATTGTCAGAGACATCCGATGCGAGAGGCGGCATACTGGGTGAGTCGGTGGATGCAGCGAAGGGACTGTCAGGATTGGGAGACGATGAGATATTCATAGGCGATGAGGATGGGAAGACCTGTGCAGGGGCGACGTGGTAAGATCCAGTAGTAGCTTCTGAGGCCTGAGGAACTTCCAGGGGCCCAGGAAACTGGTGTAAGACAACGGCATCACTATTGGATGATTCTGGGGGTCCTGGAATAAGGAAAGGCTGGCAAGTGACATTTGGTAAAAAAGGGGGAAATGGGTAACAAAAACCTCCTTCATCTAGGAACTCTAAGGAAGAGTCCTCAGATTCCTGTTGAAGAGGGAAGCTCAGAATGGGACACCTAGGAACTGGCATCTCTATTCATCCCAGCCGTGAAGTGCTCTTCTAGACTTTGGAGGTGGGAAGGGTAAGGGGTTGGCGCTCTTTGGGGGTCAGCTGCTGGAGAATTGTTGCACCTAGGAGCCAGAGGGTGACGGCACGGGTCCAGGTTAGAAGTCTCATTGTTATTTCTGGTGCGAGGGTTGCGCTCAGCAGGCATGTGTAGAAACCAGAGAAGGAGGTTTTTTGAAAAGACAAGAAACAGAATACAAAAGACAGCCAGTACTACAGACAAAATAAGACCCCAGTTGCTAATCCTGAT
>NW_012133044.1:0-1559 GCF_000313525.1 Fibroporia radiculosa | reverse complement strand
AGGGGGCGCTGGGCAGTGGCCGCAATGTTGTAGGCCCACTGGTGTTTGCGCTCAAGATGGCGAATGGTGGTTTGAAGGGTGAGGGGGACAATGAGGGCGAGGGTGAGGATGCTGAGGAGGGTGGTGAGGAAGAAGCCCAGAAGGGCTATGAGAAGGAGGTTGGGGTGCTCGTTGACGACGGCGAGGGTGACGGTGGCGAAGGGAGTGACTTGGTTCACCACTGAGGAGGTCAGTAAAGGGGGTTGGGGTGAGCTCAATGGGGGACATTACTTGTGCTCCATTGTTCGACCAGTTGAGGGCTTGTTCGTCGACGGGAGTGGTGGATGGGGGAGTGGGAGCGCGTTCAAGGTGAACCTTGAATGTGTAGCTGTCCTTGAGGAAAAAGATGGCGAAGGCGAGGGTGAGAATGAGGAGGACAGTAAATGTCCAGCTGACGAGAAGGAGAGCGACGAGGATGGTGACGGATGCCATTGAGGGAGTTGAGAGAGGGTAGCTCTTATGAGGAGTCACTTTGTTTGTTTTGCAGAAAGTCTGCCAAAGCGTCTTTGGCATGTGAAAGTTCGGTTTTTGGCAGCCAGGAGTCATCCGAAGCTGGGTATCCTTTCCATCTTACCCGGTACAGTGTTCGCTTGCCAGCTGTCTTTGAATCAATGATATGTTCAATTTCGAACTCCTCCTGGTTCTTGATTAGTTCCGGTGGAGGTCGGAGGTAGTTCTTCCCATGCATTGTGGTTTCCGAATAAGGATAGAGTAATCCTGCATGGAACACAGGGTGAATCTTCCATTTAGGCGGTAGCTTTAGCTAATAAACCACCAATGACAGTTTCTGATCAATAGTGAAGGGTCTATAGCACTTCAGTCCAAGTTTGGCTTTGGGATGGAGTCCTTTGAGGTTGGTTGCTTCCAACCATACTTTTTGTCCCGGTGTGTATTCGACAAACTTGTCTTTATTGTGTTTCTTGACTGTTTCCTCTGCTAGTCAGATACTGGACTGGATTTCCATGTGAAGGTATGCTAATTGAGTGAGCCTAGAAGCGATGTCCGGAGCATCTGTTGTTCCCACAGTGGGAATATTATGCCAAGGTTGGTAACCCATGAGTGCTTGGAAGGGGGACATCTTGATGGCGTCATGATACCTATTGTTGTGTGCGAATCGGCTAGAGGTAAGTGACTTGTCCAGTCAGTTGCTTGGTGATTGCAGAAGATCCGAAGATACAGTTCCAAATCTTGGTTGACACGTTCTGACTGTCCATCAGTTTGAGGATGGAATGCGCTGGAAATGTTCTGCTTAATGCCTAACTTGGTACATAGTTCCTTAAACATTCGTGATGCAAACTGTGGTCCTCTGTCAGAAATAGCTTTAGCGGGTAGTCCGAATCTTCTGAAGACGTGGTTCTGATACAGGGTAGCAGTTTCAGATGCTGTAACTGTCTTGTTGCAGGGTATGTGTTACAGCTTGGAGGGGGGTTTCTTTTCTTTCCTAAACTATTCGTCATTGACCCTGTACTGTACTGCTGATCCCATCACTTGATGCTTCATCACCATCAAGCGTTTCATAT
>NW_012133043.1:1244-3380 GCF_000313525.1 Fibroporia radiculosa | reverse complement strand
AACAGTCTAGCAGTTGAACTCCTGATCCTCAGTCGTTAGGTCCCTTAACAGCTTCCAAATTGATTGCATGATCCCAAGGTTTTTGTTCTGGTAGACATTCAGCTGTATTTTTGTTAAATACAGAAAGAAAAGTGTTTAAATATTCTGGGATGTTACTAGCAATGGTTTTGATTGCTCATAGAAGTTGATCCCAACAAAAACACATTTGTCCTGTGATCCAATCAATTAAGGGGTTGAAGCATTTGAACCATGAAAGTCCTAGGATGATCAGATTTCTATCCAGTACTGTAGCATAGGCTTCTATTCTCATTGGTTGTCCAGATAGAGATATAGTTAGGAAGACTTTGTGTTTGATGGCTGCAGCTTTGTTTGGTGAACTGTTGATGTTAAACACTGGTCTAGGTGTGATACTCTGGTGTTGGAGACCATGGTCTTGGGCAAACTGGATATTGATATAATTCAATGCCTCAGTTGTGACAGTTTTGACGTGGGTTTTTAATATGCAAGGCAAATAAATAGATTTATGAGCTAATCTCACCTGATATAAATATTCCCTAGTGCTATTACCTCAACTTGATGTCATGGCAGTCAAAGATCTTAAAAATCCTTCTCTCTGGGATGAATAGCTTGAATATATTCTTCAGCTATCCCTTCTTTATCAGACAAATCCTTGGTTTCATCCTTATCCTGAGTGGATATGTCATGAGATTCAATCACCCTGATGCAATTGTTTGGATATTGACAACTCTGGTGCCCTGGTTTGTGACACCTGAAACAGAGCTTCTTCTCCATATGCTCTTAGTGATCTTTATCTGACAGACATTGGATCCGCTGATCATTAGTTGATGCTTCCTTTGAAGATCCATCCCTGGTTTCAATTGCACAGTTGCAATGTACAAATTTGTTGCAACTGAAGGAGCAACTGGATGAAGGCATGAATAGAGGTTTATCACTGAAGATATCAATCATAGATTAACAGATGGACTGAATGCTGTTGAGATACCCTACAGCTGTAGTCGGCAATGGAGGTTGAGTGGCGATCTTGATTAGGAGAGCAGGAGAGATGAGACATTGGATTTCCCGAATTTTTCCTAATTTATTTAATCTGCTAGCCTATAACAAGGGTCAAAGAGTTGTGACAAATCAAAGACCATTTCCACTACATTTTGTCCATGTACATTTGCTGATTTTGTTTAATGCTGCCTGGGTGTCATTCTCTACTCCAAAAGTCTGGATAAAGGACTTCTTGAATTCTGCCCAGGTAGGAAGTCCTTTCAATAGTGCATCCTCAGAGTCAGAGATAAGTTCTTCTGCATCAGTAATAATTGTATGGATAAAGAATTGAGCCAGCCCTTTGATGTAGGATAATGCACACTGGACTCTGTCCCTATCAGATTGAATCTTCTTAGAATTCCCTAGGAAGTACAGGTATAGTTTGTCCAGGAATTCCTTGCTCTTCCCCTTATCTCCTTCAAATTGGTTGGGTTTTTTTACTGCTCCACTATTGTTGTCTGACATGTCGTCTTCATCTTCCTGGTTACTAGGTTCTGGCTCGCTGTTGTCTGGGTTATTCAGGTGTCTGTTGGCTGGATCCTCTTCTGGATCAGGATCAACTGGAGATCCAGGTAATTCTGGTTTGGCTTCTGTTGGAACAGGGACTGGGTGTTGTTCTGTGGGAATTGGTGGGTTGATTGGTTCAGGAGAATCAAAGATTCCTGCAAAGAAACTAGGTCTGACTGTGGGACTGTTGCTCACTGATTTGCTTGGTAGAGGTTTGGTGGTTAACTGAAGTGGTGAAGTACGAGGTGTGGGAGCTACTACACTTCTGCTAGATGATGCTGCAGTGGGAGTGAGGTATGATGGTGTAGAGGAGGGTTTCTCCACTAGTGGGGGTACTACTGAATAAAGGTCATCCTTACTTCTGATAGGAATAAGATTTCCTGTCTGATTAGGAATAGTCTTATCTCTTTTCCTATTTGAACAAGTTGAATCTGAGCAATACTACCAAGAGGATCTATCAAACCACTGATTGGTTCTCTTGTTCTTGTTGTATGCATATATCTTATTGTAGCAAAGGAGTTGCCTTGCTTGGGACCTGGTTACTGCTGGTTGTCCTGCTGTTGTAGCCACTGTGAT
>NW_012133043.1:1011-1234 GCF_000313525.1 Fibroporia radiculosa | reverse complement strand
ACTAGGAACTAGTGATCCTAGGAGAGTTTTGTCCTGATGTTAAGGGACCTGATGACTGAGGATCAGGAGTTCAACTTATATCTGTTACTGGAACTTATACATGTAAGGCTGACATGCTAAACTGAGACTAGACTTATAGACTGAGCCACTATAACTAATAGTGGTTTGAGAATGTATACTGGTTGAAGCTAGACTTCAGATTGAAACTGGAATAGACAACTGG
>NW_012133043.1:0-827 GCF_000313525.1 Fibroporia radiculosa | reverse complement strand
ATGTAGGGAACAAGAGGACAAAACTAAAGTACAGTAGTGCAAGTAGTGCTCCATAATTAGAGTAAGATGAATAGAGTTTAATAAGTATAAAACACTGAGTTGGATCAGTGATATGTATGAAACAGTTTCACTGGGTTGTATCAGTGATGACAATGAAACATGATATAAGTGAAATGTGATGTACATGAAACATGATAGAGGTGAAACACAAACAATGATGCAGGTGAAATGCACCAAGTGATGGGATCAGTAGTGATAGTACAGGGTCAACAACAAATAGTAACAAAGAAAAGAAAACCCTCCCTCAAGGCTGTAACAGTTTATGTACCCAAAGACACCAAACTCCAACAGGATCTCATTCAGGAAGCACATGACTCCCCTACTACAGGACACCCTGGACAATACAAAACACAGAAGATCCTCCAGAGAACCTGCTGGTGGCCTACCCTTGCTCATGACATCACTGAATATGTTACTGGTTGTGCAATCTGTCAAGAAAACAAGGTCATCACACACCAGAATTCACTGGATCTAGTCCCTATCACACCAGAATATCACCCTCCATTTCAATCCATTGCCATGGACTTTATCACAGATCTTCCTCAAAGCAACAGTTTTGACAGCTGCCTGGTGGTAACCGACTACAACTGTTAGTTGAGTGCTTCGCTTTCTATGCTCTTTGTTATTTAAATATCTTCACAATGGTCTCTTACTACTATATCCTGCACATATCCCATATTCCCTACACTATCCCTCATCCTTCCATCTTCTTACTTCTATTCTCCACTCATTATTTCCTGACTTATATTCAACTCTTCATCATCTAT
>NW_012133042.1:3705-5162 GCF_000313525.1 Fibroporia radiculosa | reverse complement strand
CACTGCCAGTTGCAGCGGCTCAACCTCTAAAGTCTAGTTCTAGTATAGTGTGTCAGCCTTATGCGTAGCAGTACCCTTGTCAGTAGTAGTCTTAAGTGGAACTCCTGATCCTCAGTTGTCAGGTCCCTTAACAGAATGCACTGGGTATAATTCAGGTGCATTAGATGGATTATTAATAATCATTTTCAATACAATCTCATATGACTTCATCATTTGCATTCAGGGTCAGGCCAGGTGAGCTCAGCACAAAGGAATAAAATAACAATACAAAGGTGAAAAATTACAATACATACACAGACACTTGAAGCTAGACAGTAGATTATGCAAAATCACATGGGGGACTTCAGAATCATGGTATGCATGCAAAGGAACACACATGAGGCATCAAGGGTCATGCAGGCTGATAGCATTGTCATTGACATTTACAGAGTAGGTTAGCAGTGAACCAATAGTGAGATAAGAGGGGAACAAGAGAATTACTAGCTCCAACAAATTCAAGTATGGAAAAGCATGCATATATTGTTGAAATATAAATGTGGCTAAATATTACCTGTCTTTGACTAGAACACAAGGCAAGTAAGAAGGCTGAGAGTTGTCTTAGATGTCTGTGAAGACACTAAGATGAGAATAAGAGAGAGAGAGTAAAGCACTGGGATTAAGCATTCTACCTAGGGGTTTATATACACAGGGAGGACACTACATGTACAAACAATGAGATAATAAATCTAAAGTGGTGCCATATACTAATTATAAGTCAGCTGCCTAATGGGGTAGTAATCTCCAGGAAGCTGACAATGGACATCAAAGGAATGTGTCAAATCTGCTGACATTGTAGAATAATAGATGCAGCTAGGTCCAACCAGACTCTTTCAGATTCTGTCTGGAATCTACTAGACTCAGTCTAGATGCATAGCTATATCTGGATCATCAGATACATCAGATAAACAATTGTGTGTCTAGATCTATATTAGATAAGATATAGATCAGATTAGATCAACTAATCTACAGTGTCCATGAACTATTTGTAGTGGCTCTGTACATAGAATATATAGGTGTGTCTCAATATTCATTTAATACTCCCACTTGTTCAAGATGTTACAAAATCATAAACGTTGACACTTTTGAGAAATTTCTGAAGAATATTGAGTGATACATTCTTTGTAAGGCAATCAACAAGTTGTTCTGCTGTTTTGACATATATGATGTCAACTTCTTTGTGTTACAATGTCAAAGGGGGGGGTTCTTTTTCTTTTCCTAACTATTCATTGTTGACCCTGTACTATACAACTGATCCCATCACTTGATGTGTTTCACCTACATCAGTGTTTCATATCCATTGTGTTTCACTTATATCATGTTTCACCTACATCACATTTCACTTCTATCATGTTTCATCTTCATCACTGATACAATCCAGTGAAACTGTTTCATGTACATCACTGATCTAACTCAGTGTC
>NW_012133042.1:0-3695 GCF_000313525.1 Fibroporia radiculosa | reverse complement strand
CATACTTATTAAACTCTATTTGCTCTACTCTATTTAAGTAGCACTGGTTGCACTACTGTACTTTAGTTTTATCCTCTTGCTCCCTACGTATACTTCATAGGGACAGCCCTCAGTAATAGACTCAGTTGTCTATTCCAGTTCTAGTCTGAAGTGCTGCTTCAACCAGTATTTGCTCTCAAACCACTATCAGCTAGTGGCTCAGTTTACAAGTATAAGTCTCAGTGTAGGACAATAGCATGTACAAGTCCCAGTAACAGTTAAACAGTTGAACTCCCGACCCTCAGTCATTAGGTCCTGTCAGGGTATAGCCCCTGACCCTAACTCTAAACCCTAACCCAACACTCACTTGTGGATTGCTGAAGGTTACAAGAGGTAAGCAATGTGCTTGTCTTGGGAGTGGTTAGACTCAGAGGATGAGTTGAGAAAGTCAAGTAGCTAGAGTGACTAGAGAATATCAAGTCTGCCCTACTACGCTGTTTTGCTCTGGTATTTTATACATGTGGGACCAGACCCCAGATACTACTGGTAGTACACCTAACACCTAAGATGACTGATGCTCACAATACGCTATTAGCTATCTAAGAATACCTAGTGCGTAAACCATTGCCCTGTCCATGTGTTTGGTCAGCAGTCTGTTATGTGATGATCACCTGAACGACTATATGTGTTTCTAGTACAAATGGGGAAATCTCGTGTGAATGTATGATAGCCCATTTGACATGCTTCTGATAAGCTAGGACCTGAACTAGGTAACATGTCACCATGTATTATGCTATCCTTATCTAGGTAGATATCTAATTGGATAAGATATAGATCATCTAGGTGCTGAAGATAAGATAGACACCATGAAATTCTGTGACAGGTCCCTTAACACCCAGGGTTTTTGTTCTGGTAGATGTTTGGCTGTACTCTTGTTGAATACTGACAGGAATGCTTTCAAGTATTCTGGGATGTTACTGGCAATGGTTTTGATTGCTCATAGGAGTTGGTCCCAATAAAAATGCATTTGTCCTGTAACCCAATTGACTACTGGGTTGAAGCATTTGAACCATGAGAGTCCTAGAATGATTGGATTTCTGTCTAGTACTGTTGCATAGACTTCAATCTTCATTGGTTGTCTGGATAAGGATATGGTGAAGAAGACTTTGTGTTTGATGGCTGTGGCTTTATTTGGTGAGCTGTCAACATTAAACACTGGTCTGGGTGTGATGCTCTGGTGTTGGAGACTATAATCTCTAGCAAATTGGATGTCAATATAATTTTCCATTGCTCCTGTGTTGAGCAACGCCTCAGTTGTGATGGTTTCGGCATAGGTTTTCAATGTACAGGGCAAATAAATAGATTTATGAGCTAATCTCCCCTGATATAAATAATCCTTAGTGCCATTACTTCGACCTGACATCACAGTGGTCAAAGACTTCAAAAATCCTTCTCAGAGGAAATAGCTTGAATGTATTCTTTGGCTATCCCTTCCTCATCAGAGGAGTCCTTGGTTTTATCCTTATCCTGAGTGAATGTGTCTTAAGATCCAATTGCTCTGATGCAATTGTTTGGGCATTGATGACTCGACTCTGATGTTTGGGTTTGTGACATCTGAAACAGAGCTTCTTTTCCATATGTTCTCGGTGATCTTTATTTGACAGCCACCTAATCCATTGATCATTAGATGATGCTTCCTTTGAAGATTGGTTGTGGCATACAAATTTGTTGTGACCGAAAGAGCGACTGGATGAGGGTATGAATAGGAGTTTATCACCGAAGATATCAATCATAGATTGACAGATGGATTGGACCCTGTCAAGATATCCTACAGCTGTGGTTGGCAACAGAGGTTGGGTGGAAATCTTGATTAGAAGAGCAGGAGGGATGAGGCATTGGAGTTCTCAAATTTTCCCTAGTTCATTTAATCCACTGGCCTGTAACAGAGTCAAAGGGTTGTAACAAATTGAACGAAATCAAATTTGTCCTCACACAACAACCAGAAACCCCCACTGTCAACCAAACCCCCGAGTGACCCACCAGAGTACAAGTAACATCTCTAGCCCCACTCATCCCCACACCATTTACTGACCTACTTAGTGGTGAACCAACTTGCTCCCCTCACCGCTGCCACCCTCGTCGTTGCAGACAAACACTAGCAAATCCTACCCCTATCCCTTCTGGGGCTCTTCCTAATCAGCCTCCTATCCACCCTCACCCTCACCCTCATTGTCCCCCTAATCCTTTGCATCACCATCCGGCACCTCAAACGCGAGCATCAGCAGGCTTTCAACATAGCCGCAACTGCACAGCGCCCCCTCCCGCATACAACCACTAACCTCCCAGTCATCACGGCCAATAGGGATTCCAACAATCCCAATCAAGTATACTTCGAATATATCCGGGAGCATCAAGATTAGTGACTGGGGTCTCACTTTGTCTGTAGTACTGGCCATCTTTTGTATTCTGTGTCTTGTGTTTTCAAGAAAACTTCTTCATTTTTGTCTTTCTATGCCTGCTGAACGCAACAACCATGTCAGGAACAACAATGTGACTTCCACCCCTGACCTGTGTCACTGTCCTCTGGTTCCTATTAGGAACAATAATCCTCTAGTGCCTGGTACACAGAGAGCACCAATGCCCTACCCTTCCCACATCCAGACACTAGAAGAGTGCTTCACTGCTGGAATAATAGAGATGCCAGTGCCTGTCCATCCCATTCTAAGTTTCCCTTCCCAATGGGACTCTGACACTTCCTTGCTGGAATTCCTCAGAGAAGGAGGCTTCAGATACCCCATTGAACCTCTATCAAATGTCACTTGCCATCCATTCCTGGTTCCAGGTCCCTCGGAGACATCTAACAGTGACGCTATAGTCCTGCATCAATTCCCTGGCTCCCTGGAAGTTCCCTAAAATACCTCGGAAGTGTCCACCAGATCTTACCATGTTGCCCCTATACATGTCTTCCTATCCTCATTGCCTATGAACGTCTCATCCTCCCCAAACCCTGACAGTCTTACCACTGTAACTACTGACTCTCCCAACATGCCCCCTCTTGCCTCTGACATCTCCAACAATGGCAGCATCACACTCGCTCCTAATCTCCAACTCCTCACTGACATCAGTGAGTATGTTATGGCATTTGAAGGAGCTCACAGTAGCAATCCTCAGGAATTTGTGGTCTACAGCAATGACATTATTCAACATCCCAGCAACAACGTTACAAGGGCATGGCAATCAATTCCCTTTGATACCTCTACCCCTGTCCAAGATGTCAATCCCCTGGAACAAGTTTTACCCCATTTTCCTGGAGCCTACACCAATTTCATTACAGGACCTCCTATGGGCGTTCTCATCAATGGCAACCCAGCATTTGGATTGTGATGGGTATCAACTACTATGGCAGCAGCACTCTGTACTGCCAAACCTGTAGGGAACTGGAACTCTTCAGACAAGGAATATGTTACAGCATTGGAGGGGGGTTCTTTTTCTTTTTCTAACTATTCATCGTTGACCCTGTAACTGTACAACTGATCTCATCATTGATGTGTTTCATCTACATCAGTATTTCATATCTATCGTGTTTCACCTATATCATGTTTCACTCACATCACATTTCATCTCTATCACGTTTCATCCTCGTCACTGATACAACCCAGTGAAACCTGTTTTATACTTATTAAACTCTATTTGCCTTGCCCTATTTAAGTAGCACT
>NW_012133041.1:2117-3692 GCF_000313525.1 Fibroporia radiculosa | reverse complement strand
TACAGGGTCAACGACGAATAGTTAGGGAAAAGAAAGAAACCCCCCTCCAAACTGTAATATTACCCCCCTCTCTAGATTCGTTGTCAGAGTCTCCACTGGGCTCGATGCTCCTGTAAATATCCGGGTTCCTCGGTGGGACTGGATACCTGTCCAGGTTCCATGTTGTTGTGGAATGGATAACGAGGATGTAGGAGTCGGCATGAAGAGCATACCCAATGCCAGCACTCACTCTGAAGATGACCGTCGGTCTCGCATTTGGTACAGAAGCAGAGTCAGCGAGGCATGGTGCCTGAAGAGGAAGTGATAATGGAGAACTCATGTTGTTCTAGACGTTCTTCCAGGTTGGCCGCTTTGAGACGAGCGTGGCATTGATCCATTTCCTGTTGAGCACGAATAAGCTCGGCCCCTACTGCTTGTCGTGCTGCCAATAGTAAGTCGATTTTGGCATCAACAGCCCTGAAACAATCGACTTCATTGGTCACTCCAGCGTCCTTGATATCCTGTAACAAGGCCCAGAGACTCTCCAAGAGGTTGTCATCCCGCGTCAGCAGATACTCTGTAGTGTCCTCCTCCCATTCCTTGTCTGATTGGTTCCAATTCCCCACAGGTTCAGCGACTCGAAGCACATCTGCTGGGGTAGTCGATATTTGTCGTAGCCCAAAGGCCGGATTCCCATTGATGGGGACACCCATAGGAGGCCGAGTAATAGTGATAGCATAGGCTCCAGGAAAGTGGGGAAGTACGCGGTCCAAGGGGTCGACATCTTGAATAGGGGTGGAGGTGTCGAAGGGAATGGATCGCCAGGATTGGGTGACATTAAGGGAGGGTCGTTGGATAACGTCGTCACTGTAGACTACGAATTCCTGTAGATCGCTGCTATATCCTTCTGTGGCCGTGACATAGTCGCTAACGTCAGCTAGTAACCGTAGATTAGGAGCATGATCGAGGCTACCATTGTCTGAGACGTCTGAGGCAAGAGGTGGCATGCTTGGTGAATCGGTTGATGCAGCGAGGGGACTGTCAGGATTAGGGGACGACGAGGTATTCATGGGCAATGAAGATGGGAAAACCTGTGCAGGAGCAACATGGTAAGATCTGGTGGTTGCTTCTGATCCCTGAGGAACATCCAGGGGACCCGGGAATTGATGCAAGACTACGGTGTCACTGTTGGATGAGTCAGGAGGACCTGGAATGAGGAATGGTCGGTGAGTAACGTTTGGCAGGAAAGGGGGAAATGGGTAACGGAAACCGCCTTCATCAAGGAACTCTAAAGAAGAGTCATCTGACTCCTGTTGAGAGGGAAAGCTTAGGATAGGACGTCTGGGGACTGGCATCTCTATCACTCCAGCTGTGAAGTGCTCTTCTAGAGTCTGGAGGTGGGAAGGGTAAGGTGTGGACGTTCTTTGGGGTTCAGCTGCCGGAGAATTGTTGCGCCTAGGAGCCAAAGGGCGACAACGCAGGTCCAGATGAAAAGTCTCATTGTTTCTGGTGCGAGAGTTGCGCTCAGCAGGCATGAAGGAAAGGAAAAAGGAGATTTTTCTAGAAAAAACCAGGCCCAGAATACACAAGAAGCCG
>NW_012133041.1:1699-2107 GCF_000313525.1 Fibroporia radiculosa | reverse complement strand
CTAGAGAGGAGTCATCAGACTCCTGTTGAGAAGGGAAGCTCAAAATAGGATGCCGAGGGACTGGCATTTCTATCACTCCAGCAGTGAAGCGCTCCTCTAGAGTTTGTAGGTGGGTAGGGTAAGGAGTGGACGCTCTTTGGGGGCCAGACTCTGGAGAATTGTCATGCCTAGGAGCCAGAGGGCGACAGCGCGGATCCAAGTTAGAATTTTCATTGTAATTTCTGGTGCGGTTGTTGCGCTCAGCAGGCATAAGGAAAAGCCAAAAGGAGATTTTTCTTAAAAAACCAAGTCCCAGAATACAAAGGAAACCAACTACTACGGACAAAGAAAGACCCCAAACACTAATCTTGACGCTCCCGTATGTACTCAAAATAAACTTGAGTGGGATTATTGGAATCCCTGTTGGCT
>NW_012133041.1:1101-1470 GCF_000313525.1 Fibroporia radiculosa | reverse complement strand
AGATGCCGGATGGTGAGCCGAAGGAGGAGGGGGACGGTGAGGGCGAGGGCAAGGGTGGAGAGAAGGCTGATGAGGATTAGCCCTAGAAGGGCGAGGAGGAGAAGGTGGGGGTGGTTGTCGGCGACGACGGCGACGGCAGTGGTGACAGGGGCGAGTTGGTTCACCATTGTGCTCCTGTGGGCCACTCGGGGGTTAGGTCGACAGTGGGAGTAGTGGGTTGTCGGGTGAGGACGATTTCGACTTTGTATGTCGCCTTGAGGTAGTAGAAGACGATGGTGAGGATGAGGATGAGGAGAGCGAAAAGGAACCAGGCGAGGATGAGGAATGCGGCGAGAATAGTGGTAGATGCCATTGGAGAGTCTGAGGAGA
>NW_012133041.1:0-1091 GCF_000313525.1 Fibroporia radiculosa | reverse complement strand
GCCGAAGGAGGAGGGGGACGGTGAGGGCAAGGGCGAGGGTGGAGAGAAGGGTGATGAGGATTAGCCCTAGAAGGGTGAGGAGGAGGAGGTGGGGGTGGTTGTCGACGATGACGGCGACGGCAGTGGTGACGGGGGCAAGTTGGTTCACCACTAAATAAGTCAGTAAAGGGGGTAGGAACGAGAGGGTCTGGAGAGTTTACTTGTGCTCCTGTGGGCCACTCGGGGGTTAGGTCGATGGTGGGAGTGGTGGGTTGTCGGGTGAGGATGATCTCGACTTTGTATGTCGCCTTGAGGTAGTGGAAGGCGATGGTGAGGATGAGAACAAGGAGAGCAAAAAGGAACCAGGCGAGGATGAGGAATGCGGTGAGAATAGTGGTAGATGCCATTGGAGAAAGCAGGAGGCGGTTTCTCTTATAAGGATTCATCCTTTGTTTGGTTGCAGAAAGTCTGCCAAAGCGTCTTTGGCATGTGAAAGTTCGGCTTTCGGGAGCCAGGAGTCATCCGAGGCCGGGTATCCTTTCCATCTTACCCAGTATAATGTTCGCTTGCCAACCGTCTTCGAATCAATGATACGTTTGATTTCAAATTCCTCCTGGTTCTTGATTAATTCCGGGGGTGGTCAGAGGTAGTTTTTCCCATGCATTGTTGTTTCCAAATAAGGATAGAGTAATCCGGCATGGAATACAGGGTGAATCTTCCATTTGGGCAGTAACTTTAGCCGATAAACTACTGATGACAGTTTCTGATCGATAGGGAAGGGACCATAGCATTTTGGTCCAAGTTTGGCTTTTGGATGGAGTCCTTTGAGGTTGGTTGCTTCCAACCAAACCTTCTGTCCAGGTGTGTATTCAACAAACTTATCCTTATTTTGTTTCTTGACTGTTTCTTCTGCTAATCGAATACTGGATTGAATTTCTGTCCGAAGATGTGCTAGCTGAGTGAGTCTAGAAGCAATGTCTGGAGCATCTGTTGTTCCCACAGTGGGAATATTATGCCAAGGTTGGTAACCCATGAGCGCCTGGAAGGGAGACATTTTGATGGCATCATGATATCTGTTATTGTGCGCGAATTCTGCTAATGGCAGGTGACTT
>NW_012133040.1:2551-4256 GCF_000313525.1 Fibroporia radiculosa | reverse complement strand
TCTGACTAAAATATCAGGTGACATGTGGGTCTTGACCACTAAGCGACGCTAAGTAGAACTGCTTAGTGGGCTGTCACCTGATTGACAACCGCGTCATAGAACCTTCTAGCTGGTTCTTTACTATTCCATGGATACTCCGGCATGCATCTAATCTATATCTAATCGCTATCTGATAAGATAAGATAGGCGTGCGCTTATGCTGGAATAAATTCAAAAAACTGTGACAGGTTGACATCCTTGAGGCAGAAAGGAAAGCCTATAACTGTTAAGGGACCTAATGACTGAGGATCAGGAATTCAACGGTTAACTGTTACTGGGACTATTATACACGCTAGTCCTACACTGAGACTAAGGTTGCAAACTGAGCTGCTATGTCTGATAGCGGTTTGAGAATGTATACTGGATGAAGTGAAGCTTCAGACTAAAGACTAGAATAGACAACTGAGTCTATTACTGAGGACTGTCCCTATGTAGATATGGTAGGACAAGAGGACAAAACTAAAGTACAGTAGTGAAAGTAGTGCTACTTAAATAGTAGAGCGAATAGAGTTTGATAAGTATGAAACACTGAGTTGGATCAGTGATATACACAAGACAGGATGAAACACTGAGTTGGATCAGTGATGTACATAAGACAGGTGTCACTGGGTTGTATCAGTGATGGAGTCGAGACATGATAGATATGAAACATGATAGAGGCAAGACAGGAGACAGGTGACAAGTGATAGATATGAAACACTTGATGTCAATGAAATACATCAAGTGATGGGGTCAGATGTATAGTACAGGGTCAACGACGAATAGTAGGAAAAAGAAACAAACCCCCCATGAAACTGTAACAATAACAGGAAAGAAGCTAAGTCCAGAAGGCAGAAACCTCTCCATCCTCCTCCTAAATTTGACATCAACCATATTCCTCCAGAGTATTGCTGCTCTAAGGAGAAGCTTCAATTGCATCTAGACTATCTCTGCAGACAAAACGCAGAGCTTGAAGAAGAACAATGCAAGGAAAAAGCAGCAGCATGTGAGAAGAATAAAGTCCCTCTTCTTGAACAAATCAGCAAACAACCTCCCCCTTTTAACAAAGGAGGTTGCTGGATACCTCCACCAGAAGGTATCAGTTTTTCCAGAAAGACTTGTAAGGACTTTGTTGCTATCACTCTCCCTTGACTTGCTGCCACCTCTAAACATTTAAAAATCCTGTACAAGGTCCCAAAGTACAAGGACCTTCACCTCACTGGTCAGGACCTTAAATACAACTTTGATGACTTCAAGCGCCAGTTATGCAAGCTGGTATATATTCTGACTGAGAAAAAGGAAGAATTTACTCATCTCAGGTTTCATCATGTATTGAAGCTTACTGAGGACATAAAGAGAATAGACCTAAGACAGTTACATTCTCAATACTTCCATCACATAGGGAAAATAGTCAAATTATACAAGAGAGGATATCTGGGCTGGGTAGACACTGTCTAGTATACACTAGTACAGGTTTTGATAGTTGTATCATCTTTTCCTTGTTGAATGATCTTGTTTATCTTTTGGAATGGACACTGGTGGTACAGAGACTTACCACTTCTTCAAGTAATTACTCAGGGAGAAGCATTTGTTAGAACCAACCCAGCAATAAATTCACATAGAGTAAAAAGAAATTAGCTTGTACAATTTTTACCTGGAATTCTATTGATTCTTTGAATCAAGTTTA
>NW_012133040.1:1126-2324 GCF_000313525.1 Fibroporia radiculosa | reverse complement strand
TGTCATTGACCCTGTACTATTACAACTGATCCCATCACTTGGTGCATTTCTGTCACAGAATTTCATGGCATCTATCTTATCTCTAGCATCTAGATGATCTATATCTTATCCGATTAGATATCTAACAAGATAAGGGTAGCGTAATACATGGTGACATGTGTCAAGGCTTTGCCCTTGACTCTACTCTAAACCCTAACCCCAGTACTCACTGCTGATGTACTGGTAGTTTCAAGTGGTAAGCTTGGTGATAGGCTTGTCTTGAGAGAAGGTCTCAGAGGATGAGTAGAGAAGTAGTAGAAGACTGGTTATCTGAAAGATAGACCAGACTGCCATACTATGCTGTATTGCTCTGGTATTTATATATATGGGACCAGACCCTGGTTGCCACTGGTAGTACACCTAACACTTAGGCTGACTGATGCTTGCAATATGCTATTGGCTATCTAAGAATACCTAGCATGTAAACCATCGCCCTGTTCATGTGTTTGGTCAGCAGTCTACTATGTGATGATTACCTGAACGACCGTATGTGTCTCTAATACAAATGGGGAAATCTCGTGTGAATGTATGATAGCCCATTTGACCTGCTTCTGATATGCTAGACACCCGACTACTAACATGTCACCATGTATTACACTATCATTATCTTGTTAGATATCTAATTGGATAAGATATAGATCATCTAGACGCTGGAGATAAGATAGACACTTTGAATTTCTGTGACAATACTGTTACTAGTCAGGTGTCTAGCTTATCAGAAGCAGGTCAAATGGGCTATTATACATTCACATGATGATAGGCCCACGTAGCACATGGGCGCGCCTCAAGTTGTACTCAACATTCGAAGTGCTCAAAGCTTCCGCCTTCAGGGACGACTGCGATACCTCGACATGAACACACCTTCGAGCAAAGCCCGCCCTTTGACATCTTTGAAGTTTTGCGATCTCATGACAATCCAATTGGGATCTTTTGGTGGCAGCTTTATTCCAGGGGCTTGACTTCAAAGATGAAACCCCATCATCCGGAGATTGAGACATACGATACAGGGCTGACGGGTAAACCTATAAGTTGGTGCACTTGGGTCGCGACGCCAAGACTCGTAATGGTTGGGCCTCCGAGACTAGCAGGAATAGTGTGGTAGACGGGAATCAGAAACTGATGGAGATGTTGGGCGGGAGTTGGAAGGATATTGGGATCA
>NW_012133040.1:0-966 GCF_000313525.1 Fibroporia radiculosa | reverse complement strand
GTCAGGGCAGTGGAGGTGGTGACTCAGGAGGTTCGGCAGGATAAGGGATATTTAAGAGCAGTTTTTTATGGTTGTAAGCCAGTACTCGGCCCCTAGTAGTGAGACTCGCGCAGAATCACATCCCCCACTCAGCAGAGCTCAGTCCAGCTTCAAACTTGCTTTCAAAGTGTTGCGTCTCCCTACAAACTACAACTACGGCCCCCCGAACTACGACTACGACCCCCCGAACTACGTCTGCAACTTTCAAACTACACCTACGACCTTCGACCTTTGTCTACGACCAGTACACCCCCTTCGAAGCACACCTACTCATACAGCTAAGTCCTCCGAAGTTCCGTTCTCACGCCTGACCTTCGAACAAGACTCGTGTGTCTGCGCTCAAATTGCACTTCGCCTTTGCGTCGTTGAGCTAGCTCCCCTCTTACCTTCCCTCTGCTTCTACAAGAAGTTGGAGTGTTTGGACGGTCCAAAATAGTCTTGTGACACCGTCCCGAGAAAATCTAGTGAAGTTGTTGCCGTTCGAGCGAGCTATCACAACTACAAGCCCTTACCCCCATCAGCTTCCCCGAGAAATAGGAACTCACCCTTTTCTTCGCACCCCCAAGTTAGGGTTAGGTTTCCTGAGGTCGCATCACCACTATTTCTCCTGTACTTTCTACGTACTCGAGAGAATCTTCTTCTCGCTCCCTAGTTTCTTCGATGCCTTCAGCAAGGCCCAAGAAGTTGGGGCAAAGACAATTGTCCTCGTAAGTGGGTGGTGCTGGTAAATAGGCTGGTGGTGGTGGCAAATAGGGAGGCGCTGCTGACCTCTCTATCTTGTCTGCAAATGGTGAGATCACTGGTGCGGCACTCAGATTGAAGTTATTTGGGCCACTGCCCGATTGTCACAGTTTTTCGAATTTATTCCAGAATAAGTGCACGCCTATCTTATCTTATCAGATAGCGATTAGATATAGATTAGATGCA
>NW_012133039.1:1858-3399 GCF_000313525.1 Fibroporia radiculosa | reverse complement strand
GTCTAGTCAACACAGGTAAGGTTTATTGCCACATTTATATTTCAACAAGAATTCCTCCTGATGCTTTGAAGGATGCATCTGGCTCTATCCAGAAACATTTGTTGATGTCTGGTTGCACCAGAAGTAGTTGTCAACTGAAGCATTCAGTTAGTTGGGCAAGAGTGGTGTTGTGTGGCTCTTTCTATTCCCACTTTGTTTCTTTGACTTGCAGATCAAACAAGGGTGTTGCAATCTTTGAATATCCTGGGATGAATCATTGATTAAAATTGGAAAATCCTAGAAATTGTTGAAGGCTTTTGACATTGGTGATATTGTTCCACTTGAGTATGGCTGATACCTTATTCTCTGCCATTCTAATGCATCCAGGTGTAAGGATGAAACTCAAAAATTTGACTTCTGGAACATCAAATATGTACTTTTCCAGCTTGAGGTACAAATCATTGTCTTTTATTCTTTGCAATACTTGCTGTGTTCTGTAGTAGTGTTCTTCTGGGTTGGTGGAGAAGATGAGGATGTTGTCAATATAGATCACTGGCCATCCTTCCATCAGAATATTAGCAAATATTCTGTCTATCATTGCCTGGAAGGTAGCAGGCAAGTTGGTCATTCCAAAAAAAACATGACAATGGGCTCAAATAATCCTTGAGGGGTAATAAAAGCTCCCTTCCATTTGTTGCCAGCCTTAATCCTGACATTGTTGTATCCTGCCCTTAGATCTAATTTAGTAAACAATGTTGGTTTTACAGCAGCAATTCTATCAAGAAGATCTGTCTATATGTGGAATAGGGTATGTGTTTTTAATTGTAGCATTGTTGAGTTCTTGATAATCTTGACAGGGCCTAAGATCTTCTGATTTCTTGTCTATAAAGAAGAAGGGTGAGGCCATGGGCAATTTTGATAGACAAATATACTCCTTTCATAGGTTTCCCTCAAGAAACTTGTTGAGTTCTCTGAGCTTGAGGGGTGATAGTGGGTAAACTTTCCCTCTCTTCTGTTTGAATCCTGAATTCATTTCAATAGCATGGCCCCAAGGTTTCCTTTGTGGCAAGCATTCTGCAACCTTACTACTGAAGACACTAGCAAAGATTGAGAGATACCTGAGAATATTACTGGAAAGTGTCTGGATTGCTTGGATTAATTGTGCCCACTGAAATCTGATTGTACCAGTGATCCAGTTAATCTGAGGATTTTACTTTCACAACCAAGTAATGCCTAGGATGAGTGTTAAAGCTTCGAGGGGGGATTTTCTTTTCTTCCTTACTATTTGTTGTTGACCCTGTACTATTACAACTGATTCCATCACCTGGCATGTTTTACCTACATCATTGTTTCATATATATTGCATTTCACCTTTATCATGTTCCATCTACATCACATCTCACTTATATCACATTTCACTTATATTGCATTTCACCTATATCATGTTTCATCTTCATCACTGATACAACCCAGTGAAACCATTTCATACATATCACTGATTCAACTCAGTGTTTTATACTTATTAAACTCTATCTCTCTTACTCTATTTAAGGAGTACTACC
>NW_012133039.1:0-1845 GCF_000313525.1 Fibroporia radiculosa | reverse complement strand
TAGTTTTGTCCTCTTGTTCCCTACGTACACTTCATAGGGACATCTTCAGTCTAGGACTCAGTTGTCTATTCAAGTCTTAGTCTGAAGCTTTGCTTCAACCAGTAGACACTCTCAAACCACTGTCAGTTACAGTGGCTCAGTCTACAAGTCTAGTACAAGTGTAACACATCAGCCTTACACGTATCAGTATCAGTATCAGTCTTAAGTTGGACTCCTTATCCTCAGTCATTAAGTCCCTTAACAATGAGAGGGTTTCTTCCAAATGCAGTGGCATAGGCAGAAACTTTCATGGATTGTTGAGCTAGATACAGAGTAAAGGTGACTCTGTGAGTGATGAAGGTGACTTTATTCCTAGTTCCATCAACATTGAACACTGCTAATAGTTTGATTGCATGGTATTGTAAGCCATGTTCCTTCACAAACTCAATGTTGATGTAATTGTCCACAGCTCTTGAATCAAGAAGAGCTTCACTTGTAACTGTTTTGGTATTAGACTTGATTGTACAGGAAAGATAAATAGATTTCTGAGAGATCCTGGCCCTGTATACATATTCCTTAACACCATTACCTTGATTTGACATCACTGCAGTCAAGGTTCTTAAATATTTTTCTCCTGACTCTGGATCACTTGGATGTGTTGCTCTGTAATGTTCTCATCCTCATACAACTCCTCTATTCCACTGGTGAAATCTTGAGTGGCTTCCTGGATCTCCATGGCATGAATGCAATTGTTGGGACATTGATGACTCTGGTGTCCAGGTTTGTGACATCTGAAACAAAATTGTTTCTCTAGGTGTTGCTTGTGTTCCTCATTAGTAAGTCAACAGACTTGCTGCCCTTGCTGGGTTTTTCCTTTTCCTCTGTTAGGACATTGTCTCCAGTTAGAGGACTTTTCTTCAGCTGTATCTATTGCTCTGTTGCACCTGGGAGGTTGAGCTCATCAGATGGTGGATGAATTATTCTGTCTATCACTGAGCAGATCTTTCCACACTTGGGTGATTGCTTGGACCCTATCCAGGAATCCTATCACTGTTGTAGGGACCAGGGGGATACTCACAATAGTGCTTAGGATGAAGGTCAGTAAGAACTGCTTAATTTCTCTGATTTTGAGAAGCTTATTCAAGCCACTGGCTTGTAAAAGAGGTTGCAAGGTGCTGATAAAAATTAAGCCACCTCTGTTGCACAAATCCCATGAACAGGCACTGATAGCATTGAGGGCTGCTTGGGTATTGTCCTTGATGCCAAACATAGTAATAAAGGCTTTCTCAAACTCCACCCAGGTAGGCTTGTTTCTGAGACATCAGGACTGTCAGAAATAGGTACTCTGGCATTGGTGATGAGTTGATTACCAAAGAAGTAGTCCACTTCTTTGATGTAGAGGACAGAGCACATTTAACTTTATCATCATCTATCCTGATGCATTTGGAATTTCCTAGGAAGTAGAGGTAGAGTTCCCCTAGGAACTGTTGACTCTTTGCTCTGTCTCCTTTAAAGATACTGGCCTTGTTGACTGCTCCATTTTGGCTATTGTCATCTGCCATGTTGCTTTCCTGATTACTGGGTTCTTTGTCTCCAGGGTTTCCTGAATTTCCTCTGGTAGGTTGAGGATTCTTTGCTCCCTTGGGCTCAGGGAAAGTGTCATGTGATGACTTGCCATGACTGCCTCCTAGATCCTAAACCTAACCCTAAACAACTACTCACTGGCTGGAGTTCCAAGTAAAGGGCTTGATGGCAGCTTACTGTAGAGGATGGCTTTAGATGAAGCAAGTAAATGACTATAACTAGTCTGGCCCTTACTGGTGCAGACCTACTGGCTTATATACATACTGGGTAAGCCCCCCTAAT
>NW_012133038.1:1532-5587 GCF_000313525.1 Fibroporia radiculosa | reverse complement strand
CATGATATAGGTGAAACACAATAGATATGAAACACTGATGTAGATGAAACGCATCAATGATGGGATCAGTTGTACAGTTACAGGGTCAACAACAAATAGTTAGGAAAACAAAAAGAACCCCCCTCTCATGCTGTAATAGAAACAGGAACTAACCCTCTACTTCACATCCCCCCCCCGAGTTAGGGTTAGGTTTCCCGAGGTCACATCAACACTAGACATTGGTATTCTTAGATAGCCAATAGCGTATACTGAGCATCAGTCAGCCTAGGTGTTAGGTATACTACCAGTAGTATTAGGGGTCTGGTCTCTTATGTATAAATACCAGAGCAATACAGCATTGAGAGGCAAGCTGTTCTTACAGTTCTTTCCTTGTCTACTTCATCCTCAACTCATCCTCTGAGTTATTCACTCTCAAGACAAGCACCTCACTTACCTCTTGCAACTTCTAACATCACCAGTGAGTGTTAGGGTTAGAGGATTTGGGTTAGGGTTAAGGGCGATACCTTGATAGCCAGTCATCAAGGCAGATATCCCATACTACTGGTGTACACTACTATACTGTCAGCAGAATACATGTCAGACTTTGTCCCAACCTTCTCAAAGCTACTGGAGACCACTCCTCTAAGCTTTCTCCTGCTGCAATTTGCTATGCTATCTACCTTATCAGCTCTGGAAAGGCTGACACTGCTATAAATGTGGGGAAAAGGCTCAGAAATATAGTGAAGGGGTCTATCTCACCTAGGACCATCAGGAGAGGGCTGAGAAGAACAGGTTAAAAGGCAGCAGTAAAGCATAAAAGGCCAGTTCTCTCTAAGCACTATCTAAAAGAGATAATGGACTTTGCACTTGCCTATCAGCACTGGACTTTGGAGGACTGGAAGGGTATGGTATGGTCTGATGAGACTAAAATCAATCACCTGGGCTCAGATAGAAGAAAATGGGGGTGGAAAAAGCCAGGAGAAGGGCTCAGTGACAGGTTGGTAGAGGGAACTCTTAAGTTTGGAGAGGGAAACTTGATGATGTGGAGTTGTATGGGCTGGGATGGAGTGGGAAATGTATGCAAGATTGAGGGAAAGATGGATGCTGATCTCTATGTGAGCATTTTGGATGATGAACTTCTGGAAAGTGTGGAGTATTGGGGGATTTCTGTAGAGGATCTGGTATTTCAGCAGGACAATGACCCCAAGTGCACCAGCAAGAAGGCCAAGAAGTGGCTAGAAGACAACGGAGTTAGTACTATAGTATGGCCTCCACAGTCTCCAGACATAAACCCCATTAACTATCTCCAGAGTTATCTTAAAAGGAGGTTGGGAGAATATGAGGAGCCACCTAGGGGAATTGGAGAATTGTTGGAAAGAGTGGTAGAAGGAGTGAGAGCAAATTCCTGCCTCTGTCTGTCAGGACTTAATCAGGAGTATGCTTAGAAGGGTTGAGGCAGTTTTGACAGCAAAAGAAGGATATACAAAGTACTAGATATGTCACTTTCTGTAGTCAAATATGCAGGGGACAAAACTGTTGCAATGGGTTTAGGGCAACAATTCATCAATAACTCAGTCAATGCCTAATTAAGTTACATGTTTGTAGCATCTATTGTACAGCCCAGATCCTAGGCTTTCCAATGATACCTATAGGTGGTATATTTGAATGGCTGATTCATTAAATATAGGCCTAGCAACACAACTGTTGTAAACATTGCAACACTTTTGTCCCCTACTGTATATTTGTGGGTAGCTAATGCACTGCATTTGGCAGCTTGGCACTTGCAAAGTCAGTCTGCATTCACAGAGATTTCAGGCTCTTGCAGAGTCACTATACTTGCCTCAAGGCCAGCTCCTGCCTGGTGATATGGGAGAAAACTGTGCAAAAATTAAGGGTGCCACCAGATTAAACACAGCATAAACCTACCCATTTCTGTGAGCTTCTTCCAATTAGAATCATTCATATGATTGTCAATAACTTCTTTCCTATGGGCTGTACTCATTCTGCTTGTGCTGCCAGATATGTTATCCAAAGGGGCCCAAAGTATCTCAATGATTTCACCATCAACCTGGCCTGCCCCTTCAATAAAGTTAGGTGGGTACATTGTGAAACAGCTATCCTGATGCCCACATACATGGAAGAGCCCAATCCCACCAATAATACTGATTGTTGATGGCCATGAAAAGTGCACACTCTGGTTAAACCTTATTCACAGATGATGAAAATACTGGCATATTATGTTGTACATGGCTATGAGGAGAACAAGCACAGCTATTCTTGTTATAACCTGGCTGAGAACATGATCAATGTTCATTTGCTTAAGTTACATTAGCAATTATTTGCAAAGAGCTATATTATAAATTACACCTCTTGCCTTTTTGAAAGTCAACTGCCATATGAGGTACAAAGTATCCATGTTGACTGCAGGCTGCTGCACCAATGCCTGTTGTTACAATCTTAGGGGGGAGGGGGTTCTTTTTGTTCTTACTGCATCCTCTTTTGATCCTGTACAATCTAACTTGACCTTTTCTTATTTCACTGATGTGTCACTCCTTTATCTCTATGTTAAGGGACCTAACAACTGAGGATCAGGAGTTCAACTGGTTAACTGTTACTAGGACTTGTACACGCTATAGTCCTACACTGAACTAGAGTTGTAGACTGAGCCACTATGTCTGATAGCGGTTTGAGAGAGTATACTGGTTGAAGCAAAGCTTCAGACTAGGACTGGAATAGACAACTGAGTCTATTACTAGAGGACTGTGCCTATGAAGTGTATGTAGGGAACAAGAGGACAAAACTAAAGTACAGTAGCAGAAGCAGTGCCACTTAAATAGAGCGAAGCAAATAGAGTTTAATATGCATGAAACACTGAGTTGGATCAGTGATGTACATGAGACAGGTTTCACTGGGTTGTATCAGTGATGGAGATGAAACATGATAGATATGAAATGTGATGAAGGTGAAAATGAGAGACAGGTGGAGAATGATAGATATGAGATGCTTGATGTCGATGAAACACATCAAGTGATGGGATCAGTTGTATAGTACAGGGTCAACAACGAATAGTTAGGAAAGAGAAAGAAACCCCCCCTCGAAGCTGTAACACTCCATCTATCTGTTGTTGTTTACATCACTGATTCATCTCAGTTCTCATCTCTAATATTCCCATCTATCAGTTTTATGATTCAAGTCATTTACTGATACCTCATTCCTGTGTACTTCAATGGAGCTCTGTCACACCTTATTACCAAATACCTCTCTCTATTTAAGATATAGCTACTGCAATATTATACTTAAGTTTTGTCCTCCTGTTACTATGCATACTATATAGGGACATCAGCAATAAAAACCTAGATGTTCTCTCTGCTTGACTTCAGTGTGCACTCTCCAACTTCTCCTGCCAGAGAAGCTCAGTCTTAGTCAAACACAACTCCAGTTTAAGTCTTCAGCATAAGACTTAGGTATTATAGCTGTACAACACCCAGTTAGTATCAAAGAGGAATTCCTGGTCCCCAGTTGTACAAAGTTCCTTAATACCTGTGGCTTCAAGGTTATGGTGATTAGCATTTACCTGATTCATGACTCTGGAATCATAGCACATAGATTTCTGGTACATGCTATCAGCCCACAATTACAAAGATCAATTATAGCCCACTCACTTCTTTAAGATCCTTCACAGTATTTAAATACATCTTGTATGGGCCATTCTGAACTATAAGGCCATGTCTATCCACTAATGTTATATTGTCTTCAGCATTACACATCTCCAGATACTCCATACTGAAGCGGCCATCCATTACAACTGTCCTCATAAACTTCTACCTAGGGCTTCAAATAAGTGGAGATGTAACTTGTAAATAAGCCTATCAGTTGTTTACTGCTCTAAATCATCCTTGTAATACTGGGGCAGATTTATGGTTGGCTATAGACATGCATGGCAGAATAGAACAAGTTCTCTATTGCAGACTTTGTGAGGTGCTGATGTGACTGTTAAGGGACCTGATGACTGAGGATCAGGAGTTCCAGTTAAGACTACTATTGATAAAAAGGTACTGCTACATGTAGGGCTGACA
>NW_012133038.1:0-1349 GCF_000313525.1 Fibroporia radiculosa | reverse complement strand
ACTGCAACTGGCAGTGGTTTGAGAAAGTATACTGGTTGAAGCAACACTTCCGACTGAGACTGGTATAGACAATTGAGTCTAAACTGAGGGACACTGTGCCTATGAAGGTACGTAGGGAACAAGAGGACAAAACTAAAGTACAGTAGCGCATGCAGTGCTACTTAAATAGTGCTACACAAATAGAGTTTAATAAGTATGAAATATTGAGTTGGATCAGTGATATACATGAAACAGTTTCACTGGGTTGTATTAGTGATGAAGGTGAAACACAATAGATATGAAACACTGATATAGGTGAAACACATCAAGTGATGGGATCAGTTGTATAGTACAGGGTCAATGATGAATAGTTAGGAACAGGAAAGAAACCCCCCCTGTGACACTGTAACAGTGACCTCAGGAAACCTAACCCTAAATCTGGGGGATATGAAGTAGAGGGTAAGTTACTGTTTCACAGGGAAGCTTGTTAGGGGTGAGGGCTTGTAGTGTTGATAGCTCACTCAAACAGTGATAGGACCATGTAAGCATGGGCATGTTTTGAGCCAAAACTGACACTTGAAGTGTTGAAAGCATCTGACTTTGGGGAAGTCTGCAATACCTCAACACAAAAACACCTTTGACCAAACCTGGTTCTTTAACATATTTGAGAAGTCACAATCTCACTACGATCCAATTGGGATCTTTTGAAGAGGGCCTTATTCCAGGAACTCATCTTTGAGGGAAAATTGCCATCACCAAGAGACCAAGACACCCAATGCAGAGCCATTGGGCAACACATTAGGTCAGTGTGCTTGTGTCACAATGCCAAGGCTCATAACAGTTGAGTCTCTGGGACTAGCAGGACGTAGCACATGGGATGGGAGTTGAAACTGATGGAGGTGTCAGGCTAATGTTGGGAGGGTATTGGGATCATTAGGCATGCTCAGGGCAGTGGAGGTGGTGACTCAGGCAGTTTGGGCATGATGAGGGATATTTAAGAACTGTCACACTTGGTTGTACAGCAGTACTCAGCCCCTAGTAGCAAGACTCATGCAGAATCACATTCCCTACTCAGCAGAGCTCAGTCTCACTTCAAACCTCATTTGAAGTGTTGCACCTATCCTCCAAACTACAACTATGACCCTCCAAACTACACCTACACTCATCAAACTGTATTTGACTCCAGTCTGCACCCCAAACACACCCACTCTCATAGCTGAGTAGCCCAAAGTTCTGATCTTACATCCTATTCCTGAATAAGACTTGAGAATCATCAATTGAATTGCACTTTGTATTCAAGCCATTGTGCCAGTCCCCCTTTGTTGAACGAATAGTGAACACACCTACAAGTTCTATGTACAGAACTGCTA
>NW_012133037.1:1227-4684 GCF_000313525.1 Fibroporia radiculosa | reverse complement strand
TGATGCGACCTCAGGAAACCTAACCCTAACTTGGGGGTGTGAAGTAAAGGATGAGTTCCTGTTTCTCAGGGAAGCTGATGGGGGTGAGGGCTTGTAGTTGTGATAGCTCGCTTGAATGGCGACGACTTCACTAGATTTTCTCAGGATGGTGTCATGAGACTGTTTTGGACCGTCCGAACACTCCGACTTCTCTTAGAAGTGGAGGGAAGGTAAGAGGGGCGCTAGCTCAATGACACGAATGCAAAGTGCGATTCGAGCACGGACACATGAGTCTCGTTTGAAGGTCAGGCATGAGAACGGAACTTCGGAGTACTTAGCTGTACATGTAGGTGTGCTTCGAAGGGGGTACTGGTCATAGACGAAGGTCGAAGGTCGTAGGCGTAGTTTGAAAGTCGCAGACGTAGTTCGGGGGGTCGTAGTCGTAGTTCGTAGGGAGACGCAACACTTCAAAAGAAAGTTCAAAGCCGGACTGAGCTCTGCTGAGTGGGGGATGTGATTCTGAACAAGTCTCGCTACTAGGGGCCGAGTACTGCCTTACAACCATGCAAAACTGCTCTTAAATATCCCTCATCCTGCCAAACCTCCTGAGTCACCGCCTCCACTGCCCTGACTGTGCCAAATGATCCCAATATCCTTCCTACTCCCGCCCGACGTCTCCATCAGTTTCCAATTCCCATCCAACGCGCTATTCCTGCTAGTCTCGGAGGCCCGACCGTTGCGAGTCTTGGTGTCGTGACCCGAGCGCATCGACTTAAAGGTTTGACTGTTGGCCCTGTATCGTATGTCTCAATCTCCAGATGTTGGGGTTTTGTCTTCGAAGTCGAGCCCCCGGAATAAAGCTGCCACCAAAAGATCCTGATCGGATCGTCGTGAGATTGCGAAACTTCAAAGATGTTGAAGGGCAGGCTTTGCTCGAAGGTGTTTTTGTGTCGAGGTATCGCAGTCATCCCCGAAGGCGGAAGCTTTGAGGGCTTTGAATGTTGAGTATGACTCGAGGCAAGCCCATGCGCTACGCGGGCCTATCACTGGAGTCTGACTAAAAAATCAGGTGATGTATGGGTCTTGACCACTAAGCGACACTGAGTAGAACTGCTTAGTGAGCTGTCACCTGATTGACAACCGCATCCTAGAACCTTCTAGCTGGTTCTCTACTATTCTGTAGATACTCCAGCATACATCTAATCTATATCTAATTGCTATCTGATAAGATAAGATAGGCACGCACTTATTTTTGGAGCATATTCAAAAAACTGTGACACAATTGGGCAATTGAAACCAGAGATAGATCATCAAAGGGAGCATCATCTAACGATCAACAAATCAGACACCTGTCAGATAAAGACCACAAAGAGCATATGGAGAGGAAGTTATGTTTCAGATGTCACAAGCCTGGACACCAGAGCTGTCAATGCCCGAATAATCGCATCAGAGCAATTGAATCACACGACACATCCACTCAGGAGAAGGATGAGACCAAGGATTCCTCTGATGAGGAAGGGATAGCCAAAGAATACATTCAAGCTATATCCTCTGAGAAGGATTTTTGAAGTCTTCGATTGCTGTGACATTGAATCGAAGTACTGGCACTAAGAACTATTTACTATCAGGCGAGATTAGCTCATAAATCTATTTATTTGCCTTGCATATTAAAAACCTATGCCAAAACCGTCACCACTGAGGCATTGCTCGACACAGGAGCAATGGAGAATTATATCGGCATTCAGTTCACTTGAGATCACAACCTCCAGCACCAGAGTATCACACCCAGACCAGTGTTTAATGTCAATGGATCACCAAATAAAGCTGTGGCCATCAAATACAAAGTCTTCTTCACTATATCCTTATCTGGACAACTAATGAGGATAGAAGCCTACACCACAGTATTGGATAGGAATCCAATCATTCTAGGACTTTCATGGTTCAAATGTTGATAGGCCTGCGTAACGCATGGGCTCGCCTCGAGTTGTACTCAACATTTGAAGCACTCAAAGCTTCTGCCTTCGGGGACAACTGTGATACCTCGACACAAAAATGCCTTTGAGCAAAGCCTGCCCTTCAACATCTTCGAAGTTTTGCAATCTCACAATGATCCAATCGGGATCTTTTGGTGGCAGCTTTATTCCGGGGGCTCAACTTCGAAGACGAAACCCCATCATCCAGAGATTGAGACATACAATACAGGGCTGTTGGGTAAACCTTTAAGTCAATGCGCTCGGGTTGCAACGCCAAGACTTGCAATGGTCAGGCCTCCGAGACTAGCAGGAATAGCGTGGTGGATGGGAATCAGAAACTGATGAAGATGTTGGGCGGGAGTAGGAAGGATATCGGGATCATTCGGCACGGTCAGGGCAGTGGAGGCGGTGACTCAGGAGGTTCGGCAGGATGAGGGATATTTAAGAACAGTTTTGCATGGTTGTAACGCAGTACTTGGCCCCTAGTAGCGAGACTTGCGCAGAATCACATCCCTCACTCAGCAGAGCTCAGTCCAGCTTTGAACTCTTTCGAAGCATTGCATCCCCTTACGAACTACAACTACGATCCTCCAAACTACGTCCACGCCCTTCAAAACTACGCCCACGACCTTCAAACCTTGTTCCCTACCAGTACACCCCCTTTGAGGCATACCTACACGTACAGCTAAGTACTTTAAAGTTCCGTTCTTGCACCCGACCTTCGAACAAGACTCGTGTGTTTGCACTTGAATCGCACTTTGCATTCGAGTCATCGAACTAGTTCCCCTCTTACCTTCCCTCTGCTTCTACGAGAAGTTGGAGTGTTCAGACAGTCCAAAACAGTCTCGCGACACCGTCCTGAGAGAAAACATAGTGAAGTCATCGCTGTTCAAGCGAGCTATCACAACTATAAGCCCTCACCCCCATCAGCTTCCCCGAGAAACAGAAACTCACCCTTTACTTCACACCCCCCAAGTTAGGGTTAGGTTTCCCAAGGTCGCATCAACGTTTCAACCCAGTCATTGACTGGATCACTGGGAAGATGTGCTTTTGTTGGGATCAGCTTCTATGAGCAATCAAGACCCTTGCTAGTAACATCCCAGAATACCTAAATGCTTTCCTTTCCATGTTCAACAAAAGCACAGCCAAACACCTACCAGAACAGAAACCCTGGGACCATGCAATTGATCTGGAAGCCAACTTTAAACCCTAACAAGGAAAGGTCTATCTGTTATCCCCTGTAAAACTCAAGGAGTTGGACACCTTTATCGAGGAGAACTTGCAAAAAGGCTATATCTGTTACAGCTTTGAGGAGGGGTTTCTTTCTCTTTCCTAACTATTTGTTGTTGACCCTGTACTATACAACTGATCCCATCACTTGATGTGTTTCATCAACATCAAGTGTTTCATATCTATCACTTGTCTACTGTTCTGTCTGACTGATCCAACTCAGTGTTTCATACTTATTAAACTCTATTTGCTCTACTCCATTTAAGTAGCACTAT
>NW_012133037.1:0-1207 GCF_000313525.1 Fibroporia radiculosa | reverse complement strand
TTTGTCCTCTTGTTCCCTACGTACACTTCATAGGGACAGTTCTCCAGTAAATAGACTTGGTTGTCTATTAAGTCTTAGTCTGAAGCTCTGCGTCAATCAGTATACGTTCTCAAACTGCTATCAGACATAGCGGCTCAGTTTGCAAACTCTAGTATCAGTATAGGACTATAGCGTGTATAAGTCCCAGTACCAGTTAACAGTTAAACTCCTGATCCTCAGTCGCTAGGTCCCTTAACATTAGGACAACAAAACTCTCCTAGGACCACTAGTGCCTAGTCGCAAGAAAACCACAGTGGCTACAGCAGTAGGACAACCAGTAGTAACCAGGTCCCAAGCAAGGCAACTCCTTTGCTTCAATAAAGTCCACACCTACAACAAGAACAAAAGAACTGATCAGTGGAATAATAGTTCTTCTTGGCAGTATTGTGCCAACTCACTTTGTCCAAATAGGAAAAGAGATAAAACCATCTCTACACTCACAGCAATCTTAGCTCCTATTGGCAGTAAAGAAGATTGACACTCAGTAGTACCCCCACTAGCAGAGAAGTCCTCTCCTGTACCATCATACCTTACCCCTACTGCAGCGTTGATAGGCCTGCATAGTGCATGGGCGCGCCTCGAGTCGAACTCTGCATTCGAAGCACTTGAACCCTCCGACTTCGGGAACACCTGCGATATCCCGATGTGAAATTGCCTTCGAGCAAAGCCTGCTCTTCAACATCTGCAAAGCTTTGAAGATCTCACTACAATCCAATTGGGATCTCTCGGCGGCCGCTTTATTCCGGGGGCTTGACTTCGAGGACGAAACCCCATTATCTGGAGATTGAGACATACAATACAGGGCTGTTGGGTAAACCTTTAGGTCGGTGCGCTCGGGTTGTGACGCCAAGACTTGCAATGGTCGGGCCTCCGAGACTAGCAGGAATAGCGCGTTGGATGGGAATCGGAAACTGATGGAGACATCAGGTGGGAGTAGGAAGGATATCAGGATCGTTTGGCACGGTCAGGGCAGTGGAGGCGGTGACTCAGGAGGTTCGGCAGGATGAGGGATATTTAAGAATGGTTTTGCATGGTTGTAATGCAGTACTTGGCCCCTAGTAGCAAGACTCGCGCAGAATCACATCCCCCACTCAGCAGAGCTCAGTGTCACAGAATTCCATGGCATCTATCTTATCTCCAGCATCTAGATGATCTATATCTTATCCGA
>NW_012133036.1:1397-16052 GCF_000313525.1 Fibroporia radiculosa | reverse complement strand
CGCTCGACCGGCCGTACAGCGCATTCGCCATCGCCTACCACTTTGCCTTCGCCCCCGAGGCCCGCGCCGCCGCCCTCCGCTCCCTCCGCCGCCCCTTCCCGCCCTCCACGTCCGGCCGTCCCGCAGGCCTCGACTCCGTCCCCTCCGCCGCCGTGTACGACCTCTTCGTCTACCGCAGCGACGCCGCCGTCGCCGCCCGCGCCTTCGTCTCCGACCACAACGCCATGTGGCGCCGCTACTCCCTGCAGTACGACTTCTGCCCCGGCTGCCGCGCGCCCGACCAGACCCGTCCGCTCTCCAACGCCGGCAAGGTGGCCCCGAAGCAGGCCACCAACGTCAAGAAGGTCGTCGCCCTCGACATGTCCGCATACGCGCGCACCCTCGTCCGCCTCGTCGACACCCTCCCCCCCGCCGACCCCACGATCGACGACGAGCTGTGGGACAACACTTTGCTCCTCCTCGACGCCCGCGACTACCCCTGCATGGCCTGTCGCAGGAACGCCCTGATGCTCTTGCGCCAGTTCCACAAGCATGTCATGCAGCAGCTGCAGGACGCCGTCGCCGCGGTACGCCCGCTGATTTTTCTTTTCCTTCTTCCTTCCGGTACTCACCTCCCGTCCCAGGTCGAACTCAAACTCGCCTTTTAGGTCTTGGTTTTGCGTCAAGGTTCATTTGATCGCTCCATCGGCGATCATCATTCGGTGTTTTCACTGGGGGCTTAACGCCGTCAACTTTAATGCCACTTTATTCGTTGATCCCGTAGACGGACAGATCGACAGACTAATTTATTAGTGCTATCACTGCTCTAATTTCGCTTTGAGGGGATATTCTTCATAGCCATAACGACGCTCTTTTTCTTAAAAATTTGACACATCTCATGTATGACTGCCGCATCACGCAATTTGGGGACGGTATCCGAGGGACCATACATTGTGCTTGTTCGAGTGTTGTCCCATGCTGTCATCAGTATCTTACAAACGGGTTCGATGTTTTGGCTTCTATCTGTCCGTTCTACAACTTCCCCGCGTCCCCCGTCGATCCCCAACCCTTCTCTCCTTCACTCCCAAATGTCTCTGCAAACGCGCCGCCAATCTCGCCGAGCATGTCTTGCGTCACAACACCTGCCAATAAATCCATTAATCTTACATTCGCATAGCCCACGCAGCCTCGCAAGGGGCAGATGGCGCGACGATCGAGGGTGAACCATAATGTTGACGCACCTCGCCCCTCTTTCAAGAATGCTCTCCGTGAGGCCGTGCGAGTCACCATCGAGCCCGCGACGGCCGCCAGGAGGGGGATGCGCGACGCTGGCAGCGAGTTGTCTCCGTATGCGCCGCCCTCGTAGCACTTGCCCCATGCGAGGACCGCGCCCACGGTCCCGCTGAGGATGTCCCCCTGCCCGCCGCAGCGCTTCAGTCCGCCCGGGACGTCCACGCTGAGCTGTTCTTCCGTAGATGCGGTTCCAGAGAGCTACAGCAGGCCGGTTATTCCGGGTCGAGAGAGAGGACAGCGTCCGAAAGACGTACCGCGCTCCCCGTGTCCGTCGCAATGATGTCTTCGGTGCCCTTCTGGAGGATGGTGATCCCGCCGAGCGCGCGGGAGATCCTCATGGCGCGCTCGTTGGCGGGCGCCGCGGGGTCGATGTTCTGCAGACGTCAAAAATCACAGAGGCCTCAGCACGCGTGCGCCGGCGCCATGCGCGGAGGAGGAGGAGGAGGAGGGGGGGCACTGACGACGCTCTCGCACAGACGCTTGAACTCGACTACGTTCGGGGTGAGCACGGCCTTGCGGTACCCGCGCACGAGGCCGGGGTCGCGGCCGACCAGCCAGAGCGCGTCCGCGTCGAGGACGACGTACATGTCCTGCAGGGGCCGGGCCCGTCAGTGTCAGCGCCCACACGCCGCACGGACCGCGCGCACCTGCTCCTTGGCGAGGGACAGCGCGAGCTGCGCGAACGCCTGCATGTAGTCCTCGCGCCCGAGGCCGGGGCCGATGACGAGCACGTGGAGACGCTCCAGCAGCGACGCGAGGGCGGGGCGGAGGTCGGCCGGGGACCTGGCGGGGCGTGAGCATGGGGAGTGGGGGAGCCGGGCGGGGACTCACTGGTCTTCGCGGAGGATGGGGTGCACGATGAGGTCGGGGGAGTAGGACTTGATCGCGCCGGCGGCGGTGGGGGAGCAGATGACGTGCGAGAGGTCGGCGCCGATGCGCAGCGCGGACATGGACGCGAAGAAGGGCGCGCCGGTGTAGCTGCGGGCAGTGAGCGGGCGGGACGGCGGGCGGCGGGGCGGGCGTACTCGAGGGCTCCGCCGAGGACACCGACGCGGCCGGACTGGCCCTTGTGGAGGGTGCCGTTGAGAGGCGGGATGAGCTGCTTGATCTGCTCGAGGACTTTGCGCGGGACTGGCATTGCAGATGGCTGTTTGTGTGCAGACGTTGGAGGGATATGTCGTCGTGGGATAAGCAGGAGGGAGAGCGGTCACTCGCTCTGCGTCATGCTCCCGCAAACGGGTTAGGGTCACAACGTCATGTCCTGTCACAGAGTGACGTGACACGTTACCCCTGTATGTCACGACTGGGCTGCTCCCAGTCTCAATATTGAATCCGTGTTGCTGAGTCTCTCATGTTCGCTGCGTCTCTTGTTCTGACAAAAGTGCGCCAATCATACCGCATCTGTTGATAATTCTGCGCTTTCCCAGCAGATGTGAGGGCATTGACTGGAAATATGAATAAATACCGAGGGCCTTGCGAACGTTTACTTGCATGGACGGCCGAATAGAACGCGGATATAGTAAGACAGCTCGATATCATGGTGAGTGCAGCCTTGATTCCTGTTTACTCTCAGGCTTCAGCCTATGGCTGTGGTTCAACGTTCTCAGGTATTCGGTCCGATCTTGTCAGTTTGTTCCCGGATGATTCACGGACTGTGTAGTAGGGAACAATACGACGCTTAGGTTTGACAGACATCTTTCGCCATTGGCCCCACTTCGCAAAACACGAGGCGACAAGCATCTGTCATATCGAGGACGACAAATTACAATGTAAAATCACAACACGAGGCGACAAGCATCCATCATACCGAGGACGACAATTGCTCTAGACTTGCGCGTGGTAATGGACCACATTCTCATGTTGGGTTGTATCCAGATCGGGGACACACCCCTCACGAGGTCATCGGGTCCTTTTCCTGGTCAAATTGCGAGCGCTCTATCTATTGCAGGATGGTATGTGGGTTTGGTACAAGTACCTACCACAGGGCACAATCTCTTCCGCCTCTAACCACCACGTCTCCCCATAAAGGGACAGATATCTGGTATCGTCTCACCAGAGATTGAGTTCCTCAGGTCGGTCTCCTTATACCCCCGTTACTTCCCCTCCAAGCATGACATTCCGTCCTGTAACTGCACACGAAACAATGGCAATGGAGAGAGCCACAAACCATCCCTTCACCCGCCCCACCGCAGACGTTACAGTCACGTCCGCCGACTCTGTGAACTTCCGTGTCCATATGGCTATACTTTCCGAGGCATCGCCCGTCTTTGCCAAGATGTTTAGCCAACCCCACAAATTGGCGAAAACCGCACATCCAGCATTTTCCGTCGCAGAGGACAGTGCTACACTCGAAGCTCTGTTTCGACTTTGCTATCCCATTCGCGATCCTACACTCGGCACGCTTCGGGAGGTCTGCGCTACACTCATCGCCGCGCTCAAATACCAGATGGCCGAGGCGGTAGAAGTGCTCCGCGCGAGATTCGTGTCATTAGCGCCTAGCGATCCGCTATGGGCGTACACTGCCGCGTGTCATCTTGCGCTCGAGGACGCCGCCCGCGCTGCAGCAGTTGAAATCTGCAATCAAGGCTTGTGGGACGCAGCCCTACGACCCTGCAGCAGCCCTGATTTTCGGCAGTACTCGGCGAGTGCCGTCCTGCGCCTGATGGTCTTTTGTCTGAAGACTGGAAAGAAGAAAGAAGGGTTTACGTTCTTGCGTCCCAAGAGACATCGTTCGCCGGATACGGGAAACAGGGGAATAGCTCGCAACGCCATCCAAAAGGCGCCTTATCCGTTCGATACAGATTCGGCGGACTTGATTTTGCGTAGCTCGGATCGAGTCGACTTCCACGTGCACAAAGCCATCATAGACATGGCTTCTTCACTCATCTCGAGGATGGCGTCCTATTCCGGATTCGCGCAGAACTGGGGCACTGCTCCGGGTCGACAGGAAGCATGGGCGGACGATCTTCCGGTCGTACATCTCGGCGAGTCGGGCGATACGCTCGCCGCCCTCTTGCACATCTACTATCCGGCCAGGACGCGCTCCCCACGAACGTGGAGGACGTCCTCTCCGCGCTCACCGCCGCGAGGAAATATGGGATGGCCAAAGCCACAGACCTCCTCGCAGCGCAACTGCTATCGCTCCCCATCGTGCCCCTGCACGCGTTCCTCATCGCGTGCCGGCTCAACATGCGCGCCCACGCGCTCAAGGCGGCCCGGCGCACGCTCAGCCAGAAAGAAGCGTTCCTCCTCATATACCACCCCGAGATGGAAGATGCGCCCGCGGAGACCTACCAGCGTCTGCGCCTTTTCTACACCGGCGCCGGCGCGCAGCTCGACGAGTTCCTCTGCGCGTATGTCGCCCCTCCCGAAGCGCTGCGCGCGCGCCTTTGGCGGGCGTGTCTTTCTCCCCGCGGTCGGATCCGCGCGCCGCCGCGATCGCTGATGCTGGACGACTGGCCGGCGAGACAGGCGGAGATGTCGGTGGCCTGCTGGTTCAGCGCGTACGTGGAGGAGCTCCTGTGGAAGCTCCGCGAGGGCATGCCGCCGCTGGGTGCCGCAAAGGCGCCGTCGGTGCTGCATGGTGCGATGGCGGCAGCTGCTGAGAGAGGTGCGTGTAGCGCATGTCGGGGCTCAGGAGGGCTCGCGCTGATGATGGAGTTTGCCGAGTTTCTGTCTGGGGAGATTACGGTTGTCATTGATCGGGTGAGTCCTGTGCCCTTCGTCGGCGGCTGAACTCATTTCATGCTCAGTACACGCAAGGATATGATTGGGGGGCAATATTTGGTGACCTTGCGAACGTTTGATTCGTCCGACATCCATTGACTCCTGCCTAGTGAGTGACCATCTGTATGTTGTTCTGTCGCTATGTATCGTAGGGTACCTGAGATATATATTTTATGTTTCTATTTATCCTTTGCGTTGTATCATGCCGTTGATTCTACAAAGAAGTTGCCAAGCATCATCAGATGCAGCGACTAGCCCAAAGATGCGAATCATTTGCAAACTGGACATAATATGACAAAAGTGCTCACAGAGTCCAAGTAAACGCAAATACAGGAAGAAATACATGCACCGTTTCGCCGCCTGCCAAGTAGTAAAAGCTTGAAGTATACATGCATTTTGAGACCAGAATAGTGCATTCTGTTGCTCTAATGTTCTATCGCTGAAGGCATGACAGAAGATACACTATGATTGGGATTTAGGTTTGACTAGAGCTAGAAGACGGTCGCAACTATGCGGACCCATGGTGTTCTTAAGCACATCAACAACCGTGAGCGGGTGAGCAAATATCCTCTACTTCCTCTATCAGAGCTGCCTAAATAGGTTCGCAATCATAGGGTTGTGCTACCTGCGTTATAACGAGCTGATCGACAACTCCCTGGAGTCCCTGCGAGAGCACGCCAACAGAGTCCGGATGGACATGAAACTCCGCACACGTAAGAGCAGCATCGTGCACCTTGCGAGCGCATAGTACTGATAAAATTATAGGCAGTGCGTCATAGAGGCCCGGGATGTCCTCATTTTCATATACAGTGAGATGGCTCAAAGAGGGACAGACAGAAAAATGACCGTGTGTGCTTCCCATGGGGATGACATGCCCGACAGCTTCAAATATGCCCGCTCCGTCGCTGGACCAATTCTGGAGACAAAGCGACATCAAGGATGGCACCAACCCGAGGATATTCAACCAGTCTCTGTCGGAGAGGATGAGGCGAGATCCCGTGATAGTCAAGCTCCGCAAGGTAGGGAACGAGACAACATCTCCGATGTGGGCCAAGTATATGGAATCACGGGGGTCATCGACTGACCTTGAGGACCATTCCCATTGCACTGCAAAATTTGCCTTGCTCGACGAGATTGTGATCCGATAGTCTATCAAGGAAAGCATGTCTAGAGTGGCGTCATTCACACTGTGAATGATATCACACAGGGCATCACAACCGTCAGTATAACGAATGTAGGACGAGGATATCATATGATCCACGAAGGCCAGTCCGATCCTGGTCGTCGTTGGAAATGCCATTTGGGTCAGTATTTCTGCCACTGGTCCATGGTGACCGAAAAGAGTCAGCTGGGTGAGCTGAGGAAGATCGACTACAGAAGTATCTGTCGCCGGGGCCAGGATACGTGTATGATTCGATAGGCCAAACGTCAAAATGCGCAAATCCGGGCAACGCCGCAGCATCCGCTTGAGATCGTTCATCGAGCTGAGTCGCTGGTTCTTCAGTACAATCTCGGTCAATCCTGCGTAAAACATCCAAGGAACCGAGATATCGAGCATTTGTACTGAGCGAAGGGACGGCGTGCCGTTGGCGAACAGGGAGGGGATATCACAGAGACGCGTTGAAGTACTGTAGATTCTTGCGGATAACGAAATAGTCTTCATTCTCCCAGCTGCGCAATTGGTAAATGGGGCCAAAACTTCCACCATCTTTCCAGGACTCATTCCTTCAACACTGAAGGATGAAATCCGCACGCTATGAAGTGAAACCATGGAAGTCAAGCAGACGAATGATTCTATCCCGGAGGTCGTCACCCGCCCTTCGATGCGGACAGTCAAATCTATGTCCCGCGACCGCTTGAGGAACAATTCCAGCAGAGGTCTACGGGTACGCCTAGTGAGCACTATCTCCTTCCAAAGACTCGGAGCAGAAAAGGCTACGTGTCTCCATTGGCGGCACACAGCGGTGATCGAGAACCACGTAGTGCCCTCGCGGAATGCATGACAGCTGTCGAGTGGGGACCGAAAGGAGCTCGCAACAAGGAGAGAAAATATGTCGTAGATGATGTCTTCATTCAGCCGATGTATGGCGGCCATGGCACAGACAAGGTCCGAATACCACCTAGAAATGTCCTAGGTTCATCATACTAGAACTACATTAAGATAGACATGCGATAGAACGTACCTACCCTCAAGTTTCGCGTTGCAGAGCGATCAAACCGAACGGGCTACACCTTCAGTAAACAGATGGTCGATGAACCTAGAAAGTAGGATCTTCACCTTGTCAAGAATCCTAGGTCGTGCGCTCTGTGACGAGCAATTGTCATAAACCTAAGATCGTCTTGCTATCGCCCAATACAGAAGACTCTTGAAACTTGAAGCCTAGGTTGGGTTTAGCTGTCGACTGATTGCGAGGTGGTCTCTAGCTTGAAGAATAGACAAACGGATCGTGGTCAAGACAGTGTTGAGGCTGAGGCGGTGTGTTGAAAACTTCAGTGTGATTGACGAACGACTGTACTGAATGATATGGGGACGAATCCATTTCGTAATCATGTACAATCAAGTAGAAGTTGTAATCATCATCTTTTGTTGACAGTTGCAGCATCTCTTGATACCCTTCTTTCTGAGACAGAACAATGAGCGACGATGGTAGAAATTGAGTTGAGACGGGTCATGATACACTCTAGCACCGTAGCAAACGCAATCAATCAAGAGCATTCATTAGAGAATACAAGCTCACAGCAGACTTGGGCCAGATTCTCATTCCCACAATGATAACAATAGCAAACTCAAAGCCCCACATTCAGATGTATCCTCAATCAGCATTCTATTCGAAGTCAACAGACATACGATATCAATAGTGCATACGACGGATCTATGATTAGGAACTCGGAAAGGCCATGATCATACTGCCAGCGGTTACCTTCCAGCTGAGACGATGAAAGCAGATAAAACAATGTGATAGTACAGGTATGTGATTATGCGAGCCGACCATGTCGTAAGTGAGAAATGCAAATGGGCAGACGAGAACAAGGGAGCAAGAGATTTCATGCCTTGGCCTTGCGACCATACTTGCGCCTGTACTTGGCGTCGATGCCCTCGAGATAATAGCCACCCGGCCAGATGTTATCCAGCGAGCCCTCCGGTGTATACGACCCCGCATTGTGGTTTTTCTCGCGAAGCTGCATCACCAAGCCAATCAGCTTATGAACAAGTAACGTTGAAGATACACTTACTTGAAGCGCGTCCACGTATTGCTGGCATGGGACAACCTCCATACTCGAGAGACGACTGATGAGATCCATCTTCTCCCTAATCGAGGTCGTGTCGCCCTTGACGCGGATCGTGTAGAAGCTACTCGCCAGACCACTGCCAAACGCAAACATGCTGATACGCTTGCCACGGAGCTCAGTAGGCTCAATACTAGCAAGGAGTGATGCAAGGCCACCGTACAGCGACGCAGTGTACATGTTGCCACAACGACGTGCACAGCGCATGGAATGTTCGACAGTCGACTCGAATTCCTTCTTCGCAACACTCATGAACGTTTTCTCGAGGGTCTTGTCAGTCAAGGACTCCTTGTACGGTTGAGCAAGAATAGCCTCAGGGTTAGGAACAGAGGCATATTTGGGAGATGTGGGGTTCGCCATGAAATCGTTGTAGACCTATCGCAAGGAACTATGAATAGGCAGATACTCGATAATTCATAGGACGACATACGAGACGAGCGTGGGCCTTCTGAACCATCTTGCCATACGGGCTGTGGAACACAGGATAGTCGACGTCTTCAAGTGAAAACGCCGCAAGCGATGACGCATCACCGTTGCCACTCAGGCTCGCAACCTTCTTCGCTCTAGCGTGTTTTCTGCGGAAAGCCGAATAAGCCGCATCAATGGCGGAGACGTAGGTTGTAATGGAAAGTGGGCCATCGACCTCTGGATACTCGGAGTCTAACTTGGGCTTGTAGAAGTCGTATGTATTCACCATGTGAGTTCCATGGATAGCTGTATTAATGAAAATTAGCCATGTGAATGAAACGCCGGTGGGAAGATCAAACGGCAACTAAGAAACAAATCAGGTAGCAATACTCACGTTCGAAAACGAGCGGAGCGTTAGGTCCGATCAGCATCGCACAAGCGCCAGCACCTCCGGTGGGTCGGCCACTGCCTTCGGCGTAGATTGCAATGTCACCGCCGACGACAATAGCGTTCCTACCATCCCAGGAAGACGACTCAACCCAGTTGATAGAGTTGAAGAGAGCCGCAGTGGACCCATAGCAGGCGTTTTTGGAATCGACACCCTCAATGTCTGTATTGCCCGCCTCAGCAAAGAGATCCATGAGAACGGTCTTAGTGGCCTTCGACTTGTCGATGATAGTTTCCGTGCCGACATCAATACGACCAATAGACTTGGGATCAATGTCATACTTCTCAAGCAAGTTGGCAACGGCTGTGGTATAACACTGTCAGACGACCATTTTGAAACGAAAGTTCAACACCACATACCAGTTAGCGCAAACGTGTTGATATCTTCACGATCATCACAGCATGCCATGAACTTTTGGCCAAGGCCAATGGTGTATTTGCCCTTCGCCACGCCATCGAACTCCTCCAGCTCATCCTCAGAAATACACTGGTGTGATAGAGGTTAGGGTAGTGTCCAGGAGTCCAACTACAGTCGACTCACCCTCTGGGGGAAGTACATCTCCATAGCGAGGATACCAACATCTTTGGGACGCGGCGGTGCCTCAATGTCATCACGGACAACAGTAGAGCCGTTCAAGGGGATAGTCATGGTTGTGAGTACGGGGGGGGGTGAATAGGAACAGCAGGCTGGAGCAAAGGAGGGCGTTGGAGAAGGAGAGAAGGAGATATCAGCAAATATATAGAAAATCAGAGATGAGACGAGGAACCATAAATTCTTTTTCGCGAGTAGCGGTGGTACGACCGCTTGCAGCATGTCTCGTCTTGCGCATCCTGATTGGCTATCGCCTGTCTGATATATGCGGGGCGCTTAGAATAGACTAGTCCCATCAGTTCACTGCAAGTGTCCTCCACTGTCAGGATATCCGCTCACCTGCGTTTGCAAAGTCCCGTTTCATCCTAGTCGTCTCGTCATCGTTCAACGACCTGTGCTCACCACTGTTTCTCGAGGCGCTGCTGCCGGCGGCGAGGAGCTACTTGTCACGCGCTCGTCGAGAGCGCCGGCGTAGTGTCTCGCCTGGTCTCCGAGCGGAATGCACTCAAACGGCAGGGTGTCCATTCTTGTACTCTGCCGTCCATGCTGCTGCGTGTCCTGGAACCTGGATTGCTTCCCGTATCGTCTTCACCTTCTCTGCAACTGTTGTAAGTACACTGATCCCTATCTTTGACTGCTGACAATGTGAATGGACGATAGGCGCGGCACTACCCAAGTCCGACTGCCGCAGTACGAGCGACAGCTCAGAACATTTGTTGTCGGCTTTGCACACAGCAGGGCCTGGACTACCATTTACAGCGTTTTGGTTTCTGACTGCCTCGACTGTCGAGCAGTGATATTCTCTCACTGAAGGCTTCGGTGACCTAGGCACGGGAATAAGCCGTTCTGGTGTCAAGGCCTCCACCAGTCGCGGCTTCTACACGGTATCAATATCCGAAGGAAAATCTACCAGACATCGGTATCCGGGTTCACCTTATCTGCATATTGTACCAGCGGTTCACATACACGATCGCAGTATCAAGTCGTACGATCTCCAGTTGGTGTGTCCGTTATCGGTCGGCATTAAGTATTTAGTGGTCTCCACGCGCGTTATTATCTTCCCTAACGTCAACCGTGAGCTTCTATTATCTCTTGTGTTTTTTGACGCTAAGCAATTTGCCGACGGCGTTTCCTGACACGATACGCGCTGCAAATTCATGCTCATGACAGCGTGCTCCTCAAATTCAATGAGCTTCTCACAGGTATATTTGTACATCTTCTGCCACTGACAAAGTGTAATGTGCTTGCTAAGAAATATGTTTACTTCGTGCCCACTATGTCGCCTCTGGCTCTCTGTCGAATGAAATTGCGGCTCTTATTGGTTTCACCCACTGAATGAATCTTGCAGCCGTTCGTTATGCAATGCACTAGTAGATTCAACAGAATCTGTGGCAGGTCTGGAGTCGAGTGACCAGACCCTGATGATCTCTGATACATGGAAGGGAGGTTTAACAGCCGACACAGTTCTGGTAATCCGACACGCAAATGCCACACACTATCGATGAGTTGAACGCAAAACTGCGTTCCGAGTTACATCGCGCATCAGCACAAGGTGGTCATGCGTTGAATCTCGAGTGATATGCTGTGAGGCAGCGTGCGTGCGTAGGGGATACAGTGTCCGGGGCGACGTGGTATAGGTGCATATAAGTGGGGCATACGGCTGGAGGAGGATTGGAAATTGCAGCGCATATTATACTACTTGCTTACGCTACTGAGTGTAGTAGCCATCAAATCAAGTCAAGTTGAACCTGCCTGAATGGTATAGAGAATGCGATAGTCTTGACCAGAAAGAACCACTCGAGATGTGGCCACATCTACCTTTTTTACCGAAAGTCGTATAGTCTGAGGCCGGAATAATGTCGTGATGCAAGCTGGTCGCAAATCCAGTGGCAGATGCGTCTGAAAGCCGGAAAGAGGAACTCAAGTTAATCCGATCAGCCAGAATGAAACAGATTATGTAGACTGATCCTAGAACGTTATCATTTACCATTCATTAAGTCGTTTTAAATATTAAATATGTCTAATGACGCATGCTCGGCCCCGCGATGCCGTCACGACTTGTCCTCAGGCTGCAGTCGAACCCTTAGCCTCCGCAGAACTACACTAGAGACTCTCTATAACTCCTCTTATTTGAACCTACTCGAGCGGAAATTTTGATACACCTCATTCCGGTCTGGCTGCCACTTATTTTCTATCCAGCATTCTACACCTGGAGGTCTCGCAAGTCTCATGGAATCAGCATCTTCGGAGGAGGTCGATGTTCGTAACTCGCTAGAAGATCTGCAAATTGGCGAGGGGACCCAGAACTTTCCGGCCACAACCTCGGAATCAAATCCATGGCTTGAATCATCTGGGCTTGATGCGTCTATAACAGACAGCGAGTCTGTGCACAGCCGAGAATTACATACGCCTGATCCTGCATCGCTGGATTCGTCAACTACGATGGGCCTCGCGGCTGAAACTGAAGAAAGCGGGGTACGTCCAAGTCGTGAGATCTTGTTAGAATTCGATCCTCTCGCGACTCCTGAGGAAAGCGCTGCGCGCGAGGCATGGGCTGAATCTGAGGCACATCCGCCTCCTGCAAATGGCCCTAGCCAGATAGAATCTACAGATGTTCTAACGGAGACTGCTCAAAATGCGGCCCAGGATCCTCAGCCGCTGCTACCTAATCGGCCATCGTCTCCAGCTCTCGCCTTCCCTTCGCTTGCGGCACTTGCGCGTACTTTCTCCATCCCGTTGGGAAATCGTAATCAGCGGCCTCGTTCACTTGACATAGCCGCATCTGTTCCCTCGCCCGCCACTCTATCATCTTTTGCCCACCAACAATCCGCCCCGCCGACACGAACGACGATGGAGAACGCCTCAAATGAGAGCACGCCCGGCAGTGGAAGTGGGCGAAGTACTCCAGGCATCAAGGATGGAGGAAGGGATACAGATCGCGAAAGCCCCCCATTTGACTTCCAAAGATTTTTGGACCAAATGAAGACACGGAGTGCGGAGCCCGTAGCGAAGTACCTCCGGTCGTATGTTAGTGCCATTGTCTGTCTTCATTACGTTGCTCACAGGGGCTTCTTCTCGGCTCTTCCTTTTTCAGGTTCTTGAGCAATTTTGCCAAAAGGACGTTCACTGTGGCTGATCAGGTCAAATTAATCAACGACTTTCTGAGTGTGAGTTATCCATACTATATGCAGCAGATTCCCCGCACCAACCCTTCTGTCTCAGTTTATTTCTGAGCGTATGCGTGAAACAGACATCTGGCGTAATGCCTCCGACGCGGAATTCGACAATGCGATGGAAGGAATGGAGAAGCTGGTAATGAACAGGCTATACGACTTGTATGTTCCATTATTTGTGACGTTCCGTTCGTCATCAATAATAGTTGGGCTGCACAGTGCATTTACACCGCAGGCAGCACGTATGGTTCCGCCGCGACCGGTTACAGTAGATGATCTCGAGAGAGATCGTGTACTATCTCAGCGCATCGCACTCTTCCGTTGGATCGAGCCTAAACACTTGGATGTACCCGAAGGCGAAGGCAGCGAGGGATTCATGATGTTTGCTCAACAAGGTTTGTGAAATAGTCATCGCCGCAAAACTCCTTGTGGTTTTCCTGTTACTCCTATTGGATAATCCTGACAGGCATCATTCAGAACTACTCAAAATCAACCACTACAAGGCTCCGCGCGATAAATTGATCTGTGTACTCAATTGTTGCAAGGTTATCTTTGGTCCGCCCTCTGCTATATACCCTACGCGTTGGTATTTATCCGGTTATCTCTGCAATAGGATTGATACGTCATTTACGCAAAGAAGAGGGCGCCGACACATTCGTGCCTATCCTGATTTATGTCGTTCTGAAGGCAAATCCGCCCCATCTGTTGTCCAACGTCGAGTGAGAAGTTTCTTACGTTATGATGATCAACTCACTTAATGTAATTGAGACAGGTTCATCAATCGCTTCCGTAATCCGTCTAAATTGCAGAGTGAGGCAGGTTACTACTTGTCCAGTCTTGTAAGCAAATATGACGATCTTTTACGAACGCATCTGATATTGGCATTTCGCAGATGGGAGCAGTTTCCTTCGTAGAAACCTTGGACCATACTTCTCTGTCCAACATCACACAGGAGGAATTTGAGAGGTCTGCTACTTCAAACAGTACTGATTGGTGCATGCACTCACTGGTAATGATACAGCAACGTCGAAGAAGTCATCCAATCGCTACCGAGTAGTGAATCTGAGACGCCTGAATCAACAACACCCCCGCTAGCCGCATCTCATCCCACATTGTCTTCTTCCTTACAATCACCGCACTCAGGAGAAGAGTCAGCGCAACCCCTGGCGTTGCCAACACCTGCCCAAGCGTTTGGTGAAGATGCGCGCCGGTTCCTTCAGAAAACTGGCGACACAATATCCAAGCCGCTCAGTGCCATCAGTCGAATATTCAACGAGGTCCTAGACAATGCCGAAGAGTCGTTTTCATCAATCCCTTCGCCTTTCACGCCAAATGAGCCACGCAATCGGCAAGAATATCAATATCAGCTGGAACAAGACCACCAACTTGCGCGTGCTTTGAGCTTGGATATTCCACAGACACCGATCGGAGTGGGAGAGGGTGATCAGCACGCAGGCCGGCCTAGCGCGTTGTTACAGACGCCATACAAACCCCGTGTTCGACGGGTGCCTTCGCCTCTATCATCCGCTCGCTCAGCTTCTGGCTCGTTCCAGTTTGGATCGCCCGGCGGGGAAGACACACCGACTGGACATCGTGGGACGAGCTCTGGACCATACACAAACCAGGCCCTTGCAATGGGAGCAGCTCAGAGCGTTGCTTCAACGGTTCACTCGAGGCCTGGCTCTCGGGACCTCCGTCCACAGTCGGCACATGTATCGCGAACACCCACGCCAAATCTCGACTTGGCTG
>NW_012133036.1:0-1177 GCF_000313525.1 Fibroporia radiculosa | reverse complement strand
TCCCCCCCCACCGATACGGAAGTTGTTGAATGGGTCTTGGAGGCGAACGCGGGAGATCTCGGGAAGAGTATAGAGGCATTGTTGGAGATGAGTAGTGGTACATAAACTCTGCCTCCGTGATGTTTGTGTCTGGTACTTTTCTTCCTTGAAATTATAGGCCCATTCTATGCCACTACCTCTGGGAACAAAGTAGATATTTTTGCGGCCATCACAATCCAGGATGCAAAGCGCAAATAATCTGGCTATATAAGTGAAAGGATTCTGACACGCAGGACAGTTTTAATTAATTCCTAAGGACCGACTCGGACCGGGCCCTGAATAAATGTCAGTCCTTACATGCTGTGTGTAGACTGAAGCATATGCATGACATCGGGAGCGTTTTATGTATCTGACGACATACATGTGTGTAGGACCTACTAAGTTGGATACCTAATTTAAGACTTCTGTGGCGCACAGCCAAATGAAAATGCCAACGCTGGGGGGGATCTCAGAATATCGATCGAGCTACTTCGACTCTCGTCGAACAATACATCTGGATTTACCTAATATACAGTGCAGATCAGCTGCAGTGCATGTAGACGTCAATGCAATGACTGTCATACTTACCTCCCCAATGGCTTTATCCAATGCCCTTTCTAACGCTGAGCAAAAGGCAGAAATCTTGTCTACACGCTGTCGGCACTCGGAGCACTCGCTCAACTCCTTTATCAGAATAGTGAATACATCCTGACGAAATGTTATCACAGAAGGCCGAGAACCTGTGCTCCGCCTTGCTTCAGTCAAGTAGGTTGAATACCATTTAGAAATTTGAGAGGAAGCAGTCAATGTAGGAGCAGAAGACAGCTTGGAGAGAGGTGTTGGTCCAGAGGAGAGATGTGTTACGGGAGAAGAAGCTGCCCCAAAGAGGCCTGGGCCCGTGGAAGATTGCGGGAGGGAGGAAGCTGTTCTAAAGAGGTTGGGGCATGTAGAAGATTGCGGAGGGGAAGAAATTGTCCCAAAGAGGCTGGGGCCTGTGGTGGCACTGGAGGGGGAAGCAGCTGCCCCAAAGAGGGCACTGGGGGGGGCAGAAACTGAGCCAGAGAAGGAAGGTCTAGAAATGCAACATCTGAAACACCGAACTACATTCCCAAAATCGGGCGAATCTTCGATCATTATATGTGCCGTTCCACCAAAAAAC
>NW_012133035.1:2062-3167 GCF_000313525.1 Fibroporia radiculosa | reverse complement strand
TGTGGATTAACTTTGTATTCTATGCTAATGTGATTTCAAAACAATCATAATGGAAGCTTGAAACCACCTATGATATAAGGCGCAAGGTTTTATGCAATAATTCAATCAGGTACTGTTGACTCAGGAACATGAAGAGATTATTTTATTACTACAGTAATTTTACTTTTTGTATATTGTGTAGTCAACCTATTATCACAGTTTCCTCTTGTGCCCGCGCGCAGAGCATTAGGGAACGATGGTCAGGCCATGTGGCCGCCATGTGGCTTTGTGGCTTTTTAGCGCCCCGTCCTCCCCTTCTATATAGATACTGCCATGCGTAGGGCTGACGTGTTACACTAGTACTAGACTTATAGGCTGAGCTACTGTAACTAACAGTGGTTTGAGAATGACGACTGGTTGAAGCAACACTTCAGACTGAGACTAGAATAGACAACTGAGTCTATTACTGTTAAGGGACCTAATGACTGAGGATCAGGAGTTCGACTGTTTAAGTGATACAAGGACTTATACATGCTATTGTCCTACACTGATACTAGACTTGTAAACTGAGCTGCTATAGCTGATGGCGGTTTGAGAGGATATACTGGTTTGGAACAGAGCTTCAGACTGAGACTGAGACTTGAATAGACAACTGAGTCTATTACTAGAGAGACACTGTGCTATGAAGTGTATGGTAGGACAAGAGGACAAAACTAAAGTACAGTAGTGGAAGCAGTGCTACTTAAATAGGGTAGAGCGAATAGAGTTCAATAAGTATGAAAAACTGAGTTGGATCAGTGATGTACACGAAACAGGTTTCACTGGGTTGTGTCAGTGATGAAGGTGAAACATTGATAGAGATAGAATGTGATGTAGGCAAAACATGATATAGGTGAAATGCAATAGATATGAAACACTTGATGTAGGTGAAACACATCAAATGATGGGATCAGTTGTACAGTTACAGGGTCAACAACGAACAGTTAGGAAAGAAAAAGAATCCCCCCTCAAAGCTATAACAATTACTGAAGATGTCTCTATGAAGGTACATAGGGAACAAGAGGACAAAACTAAAGTACAGTAGCGCATGCAGTGCTACTTAAATAGTGCTACGCAAATAGAGTTC
>NW_012133035.1:0-2052 GCF_000313525.1 Fibroporia radiculosa | reverse complement strand
CATGTGGCTTTGTGGCTTTTTAGCGCCCCGTCCTCCCCTTCTATATAGATCTTCATCGTTCACACTCCATCGGCAGACCATGCATATATCCATCTCAGCAAAGGTATTGTTCACGTACGAATTGCTGGAATCATACGAACTTTGCTCTACTTTGCAGCAACAACAAGCGAAAATAGCTGCTCTGCAAGCAGAGATAGACGAACTGCAAAAGACTCTCGGGTATGTCTTGCATACATACGATGTCAGCTGATGCGACCTGCTACTCTAAAGTGATGGAGAAGACGCCGAGAAGATAGTGTCGAGGCACATCAAACATCTCCACCGCTACAATGAAGCCAAGGACGCGGCTCAGGTCGGTCATTTTATTCAAGGGAATACAATAATTTATATCGCCTTTTTTCAATCGATAGATACTCATGGGACGCGTGAGTTGGATATATGCACCGTGTTACCACTCAATTCTGACGGCGACTGGAAGCTGGCTGCACATCGTCAAGTAACTATTAGACAAATTCACAGGGACTATGGTCTCACGGATGAAGACTGACCTGGTCCGGTTCCGATCCTCCTTTTTGTGCAGCCCAGCCGCCTGCGCATTCTTGTATTCATATGATATTGATTGTAGCAATCAAGAGCGCATATATGCGCCCTAAACGCTGGAGCTACCGCTTGAGAAGGATCCAGCTGGTGCCATTCCCACACCAGACACTGACTGCGCACTCCGTCTGATCGCAAGGCCATACACGCATGGGGAATCTGACGTCCTCTGTTGTCCCAGTCCCTAGGTTACCGTGTTCGTTCCAGCCCCAGCCCCATACTTCAGTCTGTCCGCTCGAAACGCCATCACAGTGGTTGTGCTTGAATAAACCAAGGACATGCTCACTACCGCAAGCTAGCTTGAGCAGTTGGCGGGTATCAGCTGAGAATGGCAGGTATACTGATCCAGGTGCAGTCGCGTTGCTCAGGTCTTTCCTCCCTAGCTGGCCTTTCGCATGGCTGCCTGTAGCCATGATACGATAGTCTGATTCCTCTTCTACCACGGCATAAGACCCGTTCCAAGTGCATGAAGTATGTCGCACATCTGTCAGCGTCTCCAAACCCCGTAACTGGGTCTTACGGTCTGATCCCAGTCCAGAGAGCCGCCCAGATGCGTGGAGAAAAATCGAGTGCTGATGTCCGAGTGATATGGAAGTGATATCGTCAACAGCGTATATACGAACCGTACGAGGAGTAGAGACGAACAGCGGTGGCTTCGTCTCATCGGATGTCCCAAGTTGGCCATGCCTAGCAGCCCCCCAGCCTACGAGACACCATCTTGAGGGCGCTTTTGGCGTAGCGAAGGACGTTTGAACGATAATATGTTGTGGACCGGTCGCTAGATTCCGAATGGTAAGCAGACCGTCGCCGAGACCGTCTTCAGCAAGGGGTTTTTGTAAGTCCACAACGTAGAAGGGTTTGCGAGGAGCGGATTTATCGACTACGCCGCCGATCCCAAGGTTCCCGTACTCGTTGGCACCCATCGAGATCAGCACGTCGCTGCGACCCGCGCACGATAACACGACGTACGACGTTTCCCACCCGGCTGCGATCATACGCGGTACATATCCTTCCAATGCCGCGTCCTGCTTCTGCAGCTGCAAGTCTAGCAATCTGAACACGGACGTGGTGGGTGCGTTGACTGACGGGCCCAGCTGCCCTTTGCGCCCATCGCCAGATCCCCATAAGGATGCACCGTCCTCGTGCACGAGCAATGCGAGCGTATGGTTAGAGCCGCATGCGATATTCGAGATGGTGATAGCGTCGTCGGGCAACGATCCAGGAGGGTAACCTGAGAAAATGCAAGGCGTGAACGTGTGTGCGTCGTCATCGTTGCCCGTGCCGAGTTGGCCTTGGGCGTTTGAGCCTGCTGAGAGAAGACGAAGCTGTACCATATCCTCAATTATATCATGCTGGTGTTAAATAAACAGAGATCAAAGGGAGCATTGGCAGTAGTCAAGGACGATTCAGTAGGGAAGTTCAAAGTTGACGCAGCTGGGCTCGCAGAAAGTTCTG
>NW_012133034.1:661-3143 GCF_000313525.1 Fibroporia radiculosa | reverse complement strand
AAGCTGTAACATTACCCCCCTCTCTAGATTTGTCGTCAGAGTTTCCACTGAGCGCGACACTCTTGTAAGTATCCGGTGATGCAACCTTGGGAAACCTAACCCTAACTTGGGGGTGCAAAGAAAAGGGTTAGTTCCTGTTTCTCGGGGAAGCTGATGGGGGTGAGGGCTTGTAGTTGTGATAGCTCGCTTGAATGGCAACAACTTCACTAGATTTTCTTGGGATGGTGTCACAAGACTGTTTTGGACCGTCCGAACACTCCGACTTTTTGTAGAAGCGGAGGGAAGGTAAGAGGGGAGCTGGCTCAATGACACGAAGGCGAAGTGCAATTTGAGCGTGGACACACAAGTCTCATCTGAAGGTTGGGTGCGAGAATGGAACTTCGGGGGACTTAGCTGTACGAGTAGGTGTGCTTCGAAGGAGGGGTACTGGTCATAGACAAGGGTCAAAGGGCATAGGCGTAGTTCAAAAGTCGCAGTTGTAGTTTGGAGGGTCGTAGTCGTAGTTTGTAGGGAGACGCAACACTTCGAAAGCAAGTTCAAAGCCAGAATGAGCTCTGCTGAGTGGGGGGATGCGATTCTTGCGCGAGTTGCTACTAGGAGGCCGAGTGCGGCTTACAACCATGAAAAACCACTCTTAAATATCCCTCATCCTGCCGAACCTCCCAAGTCACCACCTCCACTGCCCTGACCGCGCCGAATGATCCCGCTATCCTTCCTACTCCTGCCCGACGTCTCCATCAGTTTCCAATTCCCGTCCACCGCGCTATTCCTGCTAGTCTTGGAGGCCCGACCATTGCAAGTCTTGGCGTCGTGGCCCGAGCGCGTCAACTTAGGGGTTTACCCATTGGCCCTGTATCGTATGTCTCAATCTCCGGATGATGGTGTTTTGTCTTCGAAGTTGAGCCCCCGGAATAAAGCCGCCACCGAAAGATCCCGATTGGATTGTTGTGAGATCACGAAGCTTTGAAGGTGTCGAAGGGCGGGCCTTGCTCAAAGGCGTTCTCGTGTCGAGGTATCGTGGTTGTTCCTGAAGGCGGAAGCTTCGAGTGCTTCGAATGTTGAGTACGGCTCGAGGCACGCCCATGCGCTACACGGGCCTATCACCGGGTTCATCAGTGGGACAAGGGAGTTGTCCAGGTTGGATGTTGGCGGCAGTGCGGAATGGATGTCGAGGGTGTAGGAGCCAACACGAAGAGCACACCCAATGCTAATACTCACTCTGAAGGTGACCATCAGTTTTGCATTTGGTACAGAAGTGAAGATGGCGGGGCATGGCACCAGAGGGAGGAGTGGTGATTGAAAATTCGTGTTGCTCAAGACACTTCTCCAGGTTGGCTGCTTTGAGACGAGTGCGGCATTGGTCCATCTCCTGTTGAGTATGAATAAGTTCAGCCCCTACTGATCGTTGTGCGGCCAATAATAAGTCGATTTTGGCATTGACAGCTCTGAAACAATTGACTTCATTGGCAACCCCAAGGTCCTTGATATCCTACAACGAGGCCCAGAGACTTTCCAACAAATTGTCATCTTGCATCAGCAAGTACTCCCAAGTATCCTCCTCCCATTCTTTGCACAATTGGTTCCAATTTCCTACAGGTTCAGCAACTCGGAGTACATCAGTTGCAGTTGTTGATACTCGTCGCAGTCCAAAGGCTGGATTTCCATCGATGGGAACACCCATAGGAGGTCGGGCGACGGTGGTAGCGTAAGCTCCAGGGAAGTAGGGTAGTACACGATCTAAGGGATCGACATCCTGGACAGGGACAGAGGTGTCGAAGGGAAGGGATCGCCAGTATTGTGTGACATCGATGGAGGGTCTTTGGATAAAGTTGTCGCTGTAGACTACAAATTCCTGAGGATCGCTGCTATACCCTTCTGTGGCCGTGATATATTCACTGGCATCAGCTAGTAACCATAGATTAGGAGCGTGGACAAGGCTACCATTGTCCGAGACATCCGAGGTGAGAGGCGGCATACTTGGTGAGTCGGTTGACACAGCAAGGGGACTGTCAGGATTAGGGGACGACAAGGTATTCATAGGCAACAAGGATGGAAAAACCTGTGCAGGGGTGACATGGTAGGATCCGGTGGTAGCTTCTGATGCCGGGGGAATTTCCAGGGGACCAGGGAATTGGTGCAGGACTACAGCGTCACTGCTAGATGAGTCAGGTGGTCCTGGGATAAGGAAAGGTCGACAAGTGACATTTGGCAGGAAGGGAGGGAATGGGTAACGGAAACCACCTTCATCTAAGAACTGTAAGGATGAGTCATCAGACTCTTGTTAGGAAGGGAAACTTAAGATAGGACGCCTAGGAACTGGCATCTCTACTATCCCAGCTGTGAAGCGCTCCTCTAAAGTTTGGAGATGGGAAGGGTAAGGGGTTGGTGCTCTTTAGGGATCAGCCTCTGGAGAATTGTTGCGCCTAGGAGCCAAAGGACGGCGGCGGGGATCCATATTTGAGGTTGCATTGTTCCTTGTGCA
>NW_012133034.1:0-651 GCF_000313525.1 Fibroporia radiculosa | reverse complement strand
TTGTGAGATATTTCCAAGGGACCGGGGAACTGATGGAGGATTACAGCGTCGTCGTGGGAAGAATCTGAAGATCCTGGGATAAGAAAAGGACGATGGGTGACGTTAGGAACGAGGGGAAAGGGATAGCGGAAACCTCCTTCGCTAAGAAACTCCATTGAGGAGTCATCAGAGTCATGCTGGTCCCGATTGACTGGGATAGGCCGAACTGGAGTCGGTGCCTCTATTATCCCAGCATTGAAGCGCTCCTCTAGTGCTTGGATGTGAGGAGGGTAAGGAGTAGGCGCTCTCTGGGGCCCAGTCGTCGGAGTATTTGGATTGCCAGCAGAAGCAAGAGGGCGACGCGAATTAGGTTGATTCGCATTGTTAGTCCTCGACCTTGTGTTTCGCTCGGCAGGCATAAGTGAAAGCCAAAAGGTTATTTTCCAAGAAAAAAGCAGTCCCAGAATACAAATAAAGGCAACTACTACAGACAAAGATAGCCCCCAGACACTAATCTTGATGCTCCCTGATATACTCAAAGTAGACTTGAGTAGGATTGTTGCTGTCACGGTTAGCAGCGATGACGGGGAGGGTGGTTGTTGTATGGGGGAGGGGGCGCTGGGCGGTTGCGGCGATGTTGTATGCCCACTGGTGTTCTCTCTCGAGGTGGCG
>NW_012133033.1:0-3445 GCF_000313525.1 Fibroporia radiculosa | reverse complement strand
ATGTAGGTGAAACACATCAGTTGACAGGATCAGTCATACAGTTACAGGGTTAACGACAAATAGTTAGGAAGAGAAAGGAAACCCCCCTAGAAGCTGTAACATCTCCCATCAGATTGTTTTTGAGAAACGATGCTGCCCAACACTTTTAGAGAAGCGTCAGATTCTATTCTGAAGGGTTTGGTAAGATCAGGTTGTACCAAAAGTGGTTGAGTCTTGAAGCATTCTTTGACTTGATTGATGGCTCTGTCATGATCATCAGTCCAACTCCATTTGATTCTTTTAATCAATAGATCGAACAAGGGTCGTGCCACTTTGGAATATCCTGGAATGAATCTGCGGTAGAAATTGGCGAACCCTAGGAATCGTTGCAGTGCTTTGATGCTGTCAATCTTTGGGCCAAATTAGTACTGCTGATACCTTATCTTCTGCCATCCCTATCTGTCCTGGTCAGAGAATGAATCCTAGAAACTCGACTTCTGATACGTCAAGGAAACATTTCTCGGGTTTGAGGAACAAATCTGATTCTTTCAACTGTTGAAGGACCAATTGAGTGCGTTGCCGATGTTCTGCGTGATCGGTGGAGTAGATGAGAATGTTGTCAATGTAAATTACTAACCATCCTTCTAGCACCAGATCTGCAAAGATGCCATCCATCATAGCTTGGAAGGTTGCTGGAGAGTTTGTCATTCCAAAGAACATAACAGTGGGTTTGAATAATCCTCGTGGAGTGATAAATGCTCCTTTCCATTTGTCACCTTCTTTGATGCATACATTGTTGTATCCTGCGCACAAATCGAGCTTGGTGAACATTGTTGGTTTGGCAGAGGCGATGCAATCTAATAGATCTTCTACTCTTGGTATGGGATAGGCATTCTTGATGGTAGCGTCATTAAGTTTTCTGTAGTCTTGGCACGGCCGGAGATCTCCGGATTTCTTATTGACAAAGAAGAATGGAGATGCCATAGGAGACTTTGATGGATGGATGTATCCTTTCCGTAAATTTTCCTCAATAAAGGTATCCAATTCCTTGAGCTTTGCAGGTGACAATGGGTAAACCTTTCCTTGTTGGGGTTTGAAGCCTGCTTCTAGATCGATTGCATGATCCCAGGGTTTCCATTCTGGTAACCATTCTGCTGTGCTTTTGTTGAATATGGTGAGGAATTTTTCTAGATATTCTGGGATGTTGCTAGCAAGAGTCTTGATTGCTCACAGTAGTTGATCCCAACAAAAGCGCATCTTCCCAGTGATCCAGTCAATTGTTGGGTTGAAACATTTGAACCATGAAAGACCTAGAATGATGGGATTCCTGTCTAGTACTGTGGCATAAGCTTCTATCTTCATTGGTTGGCCAGATAAGGATATAGTGAAGAAGACTTTGTGTTTGATGGCTGCTGCTTTATTGGGTGACCCATCAACATTGAACACTGGTCTAGGTGTGATGCTTTGATGCTGGAGATTGTGATCTAGAGCAAACTGGATGTTGATATAATTTTCCATTGCTCCTGTGTCGAGCAATGCCTCAGTGGTGACGATTTTGGCATAGGTTTTCAATATACAAGGCAAATAAATAGATTTATAAGCTAAATTTGCCTGATATAAATAATCCTTAGTGCCAGTACTTCAATTCGACGTCACAGCGATCGAAGACTTCAAAAATCCTTCTTGGAGGATATAGCCTGAATGTATTCTTTGGCTATCCCTTCCTCATCGGAGGAATCCTTGGTTTCATCCTTCTCCTGAGTGGATGTATTGTGGGATTCAATGGCCCTGATGCGATTGTTTGGGCATTGGCGGCTCTGATGTCCTGATTTGTGACATCTGAAACATAACTTCTTGTCTATGTGCTCTTTGTGATCCTTGTCCGATAGTTGTCTGATCCGCTGATCCTTAGATGATCCGTCCTTAGACAATTCTTCTCTGGTTTCAATTGCTCGGTTGCGACGTACAAACTTGTTGTGGTTGCGACCGAAATATTGATTAGTAGATGTCATGAATAGGGGTTTATCACCAAAGATGTCAATCATAGATTGACAGATAGATTGGACGCTGTTCAGGTAACCTATTACAGTGACCGGTAGTGGTGGTTGAGCAGCAATTTTGAGAAGAAGGGCAGGAGGGATGAGACACTGGAGTTCTCGAATTTGCCCTAGTTTGTTCAATCCACTGTCCTGTAAGAGAGGTCAAAGAGTAGTAACGAATCAAAGACCATTTCCTCCACACCTATCCCAGGTGCACTTGCTGATCTTGTTCAATGCTGCCTGGGTGTCACCCTCTACTCCAAAGGTCTGGATAAAAGACTTCCTGAAGCTAGCCCAGCTAGGTAATCCTTTAAGTGGCACATCTTCGGAGTCAGAGATGGGTTCTTGTGCATCATTGATGATTGTATGAACAAAGAATTGGGCAGGTCCCTTGATGTATGAAAGGGCGCATTGAACCTTATCTTTATCGGTCTGGATCTTCTTGGAGTTTCCCTCGAAGTATAGGTATAATTTGTCTAAGAATTCCTTGCTCTTTCCTTTGTCTCCTTTGAATTGGTTGGGCTTGTTTACTGCTCTGCTGTTGTTGTCCAACATGTCTTCTTCGTCTTCTTGATCACTCGGTTCTGGGTCTCCGTCTTCTGGGTTGTTTGGATGTCTGTCGGTAGGTTCTTCCTCTGGAGTAGGATTGACTGGAGGTCTGGAGGGTTCTGGTGGAACAGGAGCTGGGTGTTGTTCTTCTGCTGGGGCTGGTGGATTGACTGGTTCAGGTGAGTCGAAGATTCCTGAGAAGAAACTAGCTCTGAGTGTGGGACTGGTGTTTGTTGACTTGCTTGGCAAGGGTTTGGTTGTCAACTGGAGTGGCGATGTACGTGGTGTAGGAGTTACTACGCTTCTACTGGATGATGCTGCAGTAGGAGTTAGGTATGACGGTGTAGGAGAGGACTTCTCTGCTAATGGGGGTACTACTGAGTGACGATCGTCTTTGCTTCCAATAGGTGCTAGGATTGGTGTGGCTTTTGGGATGGTTTTATCCCTGCTCCTATTTGGACAGAGTGCGTTTGCACAATACTGGTAGACAGATCCGTTAAACCACTGGTTGGTTCTTTCGTTCTTGTTATAGGCGTGGATCTTATTGAAGCAAAGGAGATTCTTTGCTTGAACCTGGTTACTACTGCTGGTTGTCCTACTGCTGTAGAAGCCACTGTGGCTGCTGCGACTAGGAACTAGTGATCCTAGGAGAGTTTTGTCCTAATGTTAACGGACCTAATGACTGAGGATCAGGAGTTCAACGGTTAACTGGTACAAGGACTAAATACACGCTATAGTCTCTCACGACCGATACTAGAGTGAAACTGAGCCGCTATATCTGATAGCAGTTTGAGAGCGTATACTGGTTGAAGCCAATCTTCAGACTGAAGACTGGAATAGACAACTGAGTCTATTACTGAAGATGTCCCTATGAAGGT
>NW_012133032.1:0-3422 GCF_000313525.1 Fibroporia radiculosa | reverse complement strand
ATATCTCGATACCGGCTCATCACAGGCTACCCCCGTTCAACTAAGCTCAAATGCAGCCTCAAGATGACGAGTAGCTGAAGAGCGACAACATCGCTTGAGTTGGAAAGTACCGCACTTTGCGTGTACAGATTGGCGCCCTTTCAAAGATTCAATGAAGAGGGACAGAGGCAGGACGTCGATCGAGATGGAGAGGAGGGCAGGCAGAGACGGGATAAAAACGCTAGAAAGACAAACGGGAAATGCTTAGGTTTGATGGAGATAGGACGTGGAATCACGGACGCGCTCTGGTGCATACAAGAGACAGGATTGGATTGAATGAAGTTTCGGCGGGCGAGGGGACCGGATGGGACCCAAGGCGAACGATCTAAGATAGATGCCGCGCCGGCAACTGCCGATACCCAGCGTCTTCCGAACGGCTCTCCAGCAGCCTGTTCACGACGAGCTTGAAGATTGTTGAGCAGTGTTCCCTGCATTCCACTGGCGCATCTCAAAAATCATATTTGCATACTTGGAACTACGCCTCTGTTCTTTCATCTGTGGGCTTGAATATCTCGCACCCAACTCTGTGCAGACCTTAACACCCCACAGGTAATTATTGCACAGACTGTGCATCTCCAAAACTTCCAGTACGTCTAATCTTTCCCATACATACATAGAAACACTCAGTAATTGTCTATAAAAGCGGTCATACAAGCGGGAGGAGAGGCAAGATGGACGGCGGATGAGCGCATGGCAGAAACGCCGGATGGTACTGGCACCCCGCATCTAATGACTACGACGGCCCCTTGCCCCTTTCCTGTTTTTCGTTCCCGTCGCGCACACGAGCACGGTGCATACGCGCTACGCGGCCGTGCGAGCCTCCGAAGGGGAGCGAGAGGAAGGTCGCCCAGTTGGATTAATATCCGCGGGGGCGACACGGCGCGCAAACAAACAGCGTGTCTAGAGGGAGTGAACATGCCGGTGGGATTTCGGTGATGACGTCGTAAGGTCAGCGCAGATTCTGTTAGGCGTTTTCCGTGAGGACAAACGAAACCGTTTGCGCCAACGACGTTCGTTAGACGGTGCCGCGCGAGTTTCAAGAGGAAGGGGATGCAATGCATGCAGGACGTTCCAGTGTGACGGAGAGCACCGTGGATAGAATGGTATAGGGTACGCGGGGGATCTGGCAGGCGAGGCAGCGACGCGGAGAGACGGACAACAGGGGAAGCCAGTTGCGGAGGCATGCGGGATCGTGACGGAGAAGACTCACCGAACTTCCACTCCGCATTTGACATATAAACACCCCATTCCATCCACTTGGCACAAAATACCGCGTCACGCGTGCGACCTCCGCTACGGTGCGGCTTTCCTGCACGGCCGCCCTCGCAAGTTCTCGGAAGAGGGACTCGGATGTGGAGAGACAAGTAACTGGAACGGATGTCTAGGGGTGACGCAGGAATGTGGGGAATGTTAAGGACGGTCTGTCGGAGCAGCGACACACATGGGGCGGGACAGGAGGTGTAATGTTCAGAATCACAGAACATGGTGCACGGAGGTCAGTGGCCTGCTTCGTCAATAGCCGGGACCGACACACACATATAATCCGCTTGCATCTTTTCCACCGCGTGCGCATGCGCTTAGGATTACGTCCTGCGGCTTCGAATCAAAGTCTTGACACTATGGAGCGGCGATATGCGTACTCTGTTAGAAGCATCATACCAGGGACGCAGGTGAGCATGCTCGCTTCGCGTCAGTGCTTCGACAGACATGGAAGAGCCCGTGGAACAGGTGCCCCTCCCCAGTGCCGCGCCCGCTTCTCTGCAGGACCTGGAGGTTCCCCTGCTGTTTTAATACACACACGAGCATCAAGCGTGAGGCAAACGAGATTTTCCCGTTGTGGCCAATTTCCAGAGCCTGTGCCGTCCTGACCGACTTGCTGGAAGAGTATGGTCAATTACTCGCAGAATGGTGACGCACACGCTTGGGGCATCCGCGCAATGGCGGATGGTTGCCAGATAGGACAGCCTGGGCTAGGTAGCAGATGGGTGGGGAACTAGGTGCGGCGTTGTGCAAAGGAGGCTCGGGTGCGCTCCGCGAAGACGCCTGGGGCGATGGATGCAGGCTTGCGCACCTTGCCAGTATGTTGCTAGTTCCTGTCACCCGCCTAGCGACGAGAATGTAGGATGTGCAAATGACGGCGGCGGCCCGTGGACACCGAGGGAACGTGTGCGCGGAGCTGCGTAGGCTGTCTTCTTGGCCGCCCCGTCTCTACTAAGCGTATCATTCAATGGAGAGACAGGATGGAGACGCAATGGTAACCGGTAAGGACTCACATCTATATGTCAAGGCAGGGGCACACAAAGACATAGCGCACGGTGTTGAAGAAGCAGCAGCAGATGTACCTGCGTGGCTGGGAGTGAAGTTCAATGGGTAGTGAGTGTGTCTCAATAGGATGGGCGCGGGGCACTAACATCTGGCGGGCAGAGCGGGCGGCAATGTGGGGAGACAGGCGGCGGGAAAAGGGGGTCGGAGTCTGTTTGGCAGTTTCATACTCGATGACATGTTTGACTGTCGCGTACGTGCGTGCTCATAGCGGAGAGGACTCGCTGATCCGTGGCTGCATCCGATAATGGCCGCGTTCCCGCTCCCTCGCACATCAAATTCCTGCCTGCACAAGCCCGGCGCCGACGCATTCTGGGCGCACGAACGTCAAAGGCAGCTGCTGTGATCCCAGCAAGGGCAGCCTCGTAGCACCGAGCCTGTATGACCATCCGACCAGGCTGGCTGCTGAGAGGATTGACACGGGACGGCAGGACCTTGAGCCCTAAGCATTTGGGGGACGGTGCACAGCTGGGGACCTGTGCAGGCGACGCGGGAGAACGCAGACGGAGAACAAATCGAACGCGCACGCAATTCGACACTGCACCGCACGCCGCCGCCCGCTTTCCGGATTCGATCGTCATTCATCCGTTTTTGGCCTCGCCGCCGATACCGGTGCCCGACTTGCAATGACCACGACAGCTCCACATCCAGGCGACTTGACGTGGGCCTTTCGATCGAACGTGGTGCGGAGCTGTTCCGGCGGTGCCATGCTCACTGCCGGCTAAGCCTCATCAATCGAATCCCCGCCGTGTTCCCAGTGCGCTATCCCTCTCTCCTATTCCGCGAACTGTCCCCCGGCTGCCAGGATATTACTTCCCTACAAGTGTCGGATCGAGTCTCCTGTGTGAGCACTAACACCGGCAGGCTGCGTATGTTTCGATATGCACAGAATGCAGTTCAGGTGCCGCTTTGGCTCTCGTTTGAAGTACAGACAAGGCGCTATATGTTGTATAGACAAAGCCTGGATATCCACAAATCCAGAGGAGCTATTGTGGACGATGCAGGGCGTGTGCACGGTAACGCGCGCTGAGACATTGCTATCCGAGGTTTGGGTAGAGTTC
>NW_012133031.1:11729-12137 GCF_000313525.1 Fibroporia radiculosa | reverse complement strand
CACATTATCCCATGGAGTACCTCAATTCTATTAAAGTTTCTGGACTTCCACTTGCTCATCTTGCATTAAAATGTGGATGCCCTGTTATGCTGCTTCAAAACATTGACCCACCAAATGGTCTTTGTAATGGGACAAGAATGATAATTCTTAAAATCAAGACATGTGTTCTCCAGTGTTGTATTCTTGGAGGAGACCATACAGGCAAAGTGGTTTATATTCCCAGGATCTCAATAGAACCTTCTGCTGAAGATCTTCCTATCCCTCTTTCCCATTGCCAATTTCCTATTCGCCTTGCATTTGCTATGACAATTAACAAGTCGCAAGGTCAATCAGTTGCCTATGTTGGACTTGATTTACGCATTCCTGTGTTTTCCCATGGCCAACTTTATGTTGCCTTATCACGGTGTA
>NW_012133031.1:10878-11719 GCF_000313525.1 Fibroporia radiculosa | reverse complement strand
ACCATACAGGCAAAGTGGTTTATATTCCCAGGATCTCAATAGAACCTTCTCCTGAAGATCTTCCTATCCCTCTTTCCCGTTGCCGATTTCCTATTTGCCTTGCATTTGCTATGACAATTAACAAGTCACAAGGTCAATCAGTTGCCTATGTTGGACTTGATTTATGCATTTCTGTGTTTTCCCATGGCCAACTTTATGTTGCCTTATGACAGTGTGCATCACCTGATCAGATTCATGTCTTATTTCCACCAGAATCTGAAGGCACAACTACAGTCAACATTGTTTATACTGAAGTCTTAACCGGTCTATTGAATACTGGTAACATCTTTTCATGTTTATGTATAGTGAAAGCTGATTTAAAATATATTAGATGCCATAACACTGTATTCAATGTGTTGGGCTAATTAGATTCACTGCAAAGACATCACTTGCATGGTATGTTATAATATACATTTCAAATTGTTTGAAGCTAACTTAAAACTCATGCAGAATTAAAATGTATCTCTGTTATCTGTTGTTTATTTAGATTTGAAAGTACTTTGCATTTCATTTTATTCTAATTCCTACTCTTATCTTTTCCTTTTTTTTTCACATTTTTAACATCTTGTAAGTTTAGGGCAGGCTTATAAAAACTTAATATGTCCCATCCCCCCAAAGTGGCAGAGCCACGGGTATTAGCTCGTTAGGTTCAGTACGATAAGGTTTGATAAACAGCTCATCTCCACACATCGGGGCTGTATGACCTGACAGCGAACACCTTATAGGCCGAGGAGTGGGCATCTGAGGCATGGTGCACCTCCCTTGCACCCATCATCTGCAGATGACGACTTCGCCTGCAACT
>NW_012133031.1:3892-10868 GCF_000313525.1 Fibroporia radiculosa | reverse complement strand
ACATCTTGTAAGTTTAGGGCAGGCTTATAAAAACTTAATATGTCCCATCCTCCCAAAGTGGCAGAGCCACGGGTATTAGCTCGTATACATTTTATTTTTCGCCGTTTCATGCTTCCATACGGAGGAGTTCCCCCTCCGGGTTCTGTTATTTGCAGATGTTTTCTGCCAGCCGTCGTAGGGAGGATGAGGGAAATAAGATTTTAAAACCGTCACGTGTTCACGTAATATGTGGCTGCGGGATGTGGCTGAAAGAATCTGCTGGTGGGATGAAGTCCCTCTCCTCCCGGAGATCGGATGGGCAGGAGCCTGGCTGAAATGATTAGAATAGCTCAGTTTGGCACTATCTGATGTTGCTTCAATCTGGTCGCAATATCGAACAGGCCCTCACACAAATGGCCGTAGGAACAGCTCCCGACATCCTATGCCCCACGAATTATGGGTACCCCGAGTGTATCGATCGTCCAGGATAGTATAGCGAAGTTACATCAGTCCCATCGACCAATCAGATGAAGCAATAGCCAAGGTCTAAACCGTAAGATAATTTTGATAAATAATGGTATAGTAAGTAGCTTAGCTCCACAGACGCGATCTCCTGACGTGCCATGTTCAAACGACAGGCCTATGGACAATCATCAGCCTTTATCAAAAGCGACAGCGAGAAGACGCACGAGATTTCTCTCTCGGGTGTGACGTGAATAGACGAATGTGTCGGCACGCCAAGGATTCTAGGATATGCATTGAGGTTCTTGTGCAGTGTGAGCTGGAACACCGCTGCTCCACCGTTACTGAGACAAGTGTTAGCGACGACGCAAATGAGAGTAAAGCTTGACCAACCGGCTGATGATCGTCGAGTACGCCAAGAAGAATACCCAAATTCTGTACCACCTGTGGGCAACCATAAGCACGAGGGCTATACGCACCGACCAGGAACTACTAACCGCTCGCCATAAGCTTCGATCACATTGTCCTTATTGGACACCCAGTTCTTGTACCACCTGTAAATGGTTGCGCTGTAGTGAACACCGAGAACATCGATATTCTTGACCTCAAAGCCGGCCGCTTCTACTTGTGTGACCACCCAACCCAGAGAGCAAGACGCGTCAGCACCGGGGAAGATGTACTTGTTCATGAAAAGCCCCCTTGAGACAAGCCATTGAGATGGCATTCTCAACTTATCGCCTAGAACATGACGTACCAGATCAGATCCTCGTATTGCCAGTGCGGCCTAATACCAGCGACTTGCAAGAGGAAAATGCCATCGTCTTCGAGAAGATCATACACCTGTCGCAAATAAGCACCGTAGCGGCGAATACCAACATGCTACGCAGTATTAGCTGAGATACTGTAGTGTGATCGAGAGACCATACCTCAGCCATCTCCAAGCTGACAATCTTTGTATAGGCACCCTTGCCACCCGGTGCCTTCCTGAAGTCTACGCACAGGATTTTTGAACGAGACGGGTCTCCTCCCTAGATATTGTATGATCTATAAGACTGAGAATCCACCGCAACAATCAGGACGGTAACAAACATTCGTGCGAATACGTTCATTTCCAAACTCCGCTTGGTTTCTGGAGAGGGTAACACCAGTAGCAGAGCAGCCATAGTTTTTGGTGGCAAAAGCACACAGAGTGCCCCAGCCACAACCAATGTCCAGAAGCCGATCTTCGGGGGTTAGCCCTAGCTAAGAATATCACGACGATCCGTGAATAACAAGGCATAACCTGTTCATTGGAGCTCCACTAACCTTCTCACAGACAAGGGTCAACTTGTTATCTTGCAGCTGCTCAAGCGACTCTTCCGTCTCAAGCGACCGAACAACTCCAGATGTGTATATCATACGCGGTCCAAGGAACCTGTGTGCTCATGAGCACATTTGTACGTGCAGGTATCATGCAGGATGAGCGTACCATCCATAGAAATCATCACCACCTTGACCGGAACGTCAGAAAGACTTTGTAAAATGACAATGGTTGAGACACGTACGGTCATAATGATCACGAACTTGCTCTTCGTCCTGAGCTTCGGTGTGCCGAATAACATCGGGAACGAGCGTAAAAAAGACATATTTAAAGAGCTCCCAGGTAAAAGTCATTTTTGCCCAGTCATGGCGTTGCTCCATGATCTCGAGAACGTCGCCTGCCCAGGAGACGCGATAAGACACGCGAATAACGCGTCATATTGACCAACATACCGTTAAAGTCAATCAAGCCGTCAAAGTACGCGTCGTGGAAGACCTGCATCGGGATCTTCTGCTTGTCGTGATACTTTTTCTTCAACTCTTCGTCGTGAATCGTAATATATTCCTGAATGTTTCGGTCCGGAAGCTGGATCTTGTGGTTCTTCCGGGGGCCGTACATGCTCATCAACGTCCAGTATGCCATAGTAATTGGGAGACCAAGCACGAGCACTAAAAACCAGTAGGTCTTGAACCCACCGCGGTTGAAGAGCGGAAGGATGCGCTTTGCAAACCATGGAACGACCAGAACCAACGCCGCCAAATGGATATTGTTGAAGTGGCCAGAGCCTTCGGCCAGACCTATGAGAGGCGCATTCTTTATGGCGGGGGTCTTTGTGACCTTGACAGAATATGAGGACATGTGAGTGCTGGACGCGACCGGCTCAGACATGAGGGCGCTGCCAAAACTGACCGCGTGTCTTTCCTCTTATACTCATGCGCTGGCACTGTAAGCGCGCACATCACGTGCAGACACGTACCGAATCCGCGCGCGGTCGCTGCGGCGGCTGCGCCTTCCAGCCTGCTCGCTGCCCGACACGTCCTCCCGTCCCCATGTCCTACTATACCAACAGCCGTAGTCCCCCTCCACTCCAGCATCCTGTCCCCACCCATCCCGCCTACATTCCCGAACCACCCTCCACCCCCGTTTCGCCTCATGGATACCAACGTTACACCAGCTCTCCACCTACTCAGCAACAGTTCGGCCAATCCATCCCAGGTCAAAGCGGCCGAGTCCCCCAGGGATATACAACTTCTTCTGGTCACTATCAACCATTGGGCTCCCCGCCCCGACATGCACCTGTTCCCGCCCAAACACAGCCGGGCGTCAATATCCCGAACGTGCCCGTAGACTTCTCCGCATGGGGTCTTGACGGTGCAACAGCGCAGTTTGGTATGCAGCTTGGCCAGAGCGCGGTTGCTGCAGGCCAGGACTACGTGCAAAAGAACGTTCGTACCTCCTCATCTGTCCCCGCGCCCCCGCCGCTGACCTCCGTTCGCTTGTGCAGCTCGGCGGCCTCATCCCAATTTCCATCCTGAAACACCACTTCAACGTGTCGAATTCGTATGTCATGCACAAGCTCCGCCTAGTTCTCTTTCCATGGAGGCATAAACCTTGGTCGCGTCGCGTGCATCGTACAGAGAATGGCCAGGCGGAATGGCAGCCGCCACGAGATGATGTGAATGCCCCTGATCTGTACATACCTTGTAAGTTTCGCACTCTGTCCTGCGGTCTATAGTGTGATCAAGTGGCATGCTCATCTCTTTGCTCTGGCCGTCAGTGATGGCTCTTGTGACTTACATTCTCCTTGCGGCGCTGCACTCGGGGCTGCACTCTCGGTTCCATCCGGAAATTCTCGGTATCACCGCGTCAAAAGCTCTTGCGGTTACTCTTCTCGACTTCATATTTGTCAAGCTCGGCTCATATTTCCTCAACATCCCCGTAAGGTGTCTCATCGCCATCTCCAATTGTCTTGCTAACCGGGGCATTCTTAGGGTGGCATAAATCAGGTACTTGATCTTTTGGCGTACAACGGCTATAAATTTGTTGGGTACGTACGCGGCTCGCCTGGATTGCCTAAGCTGACCTCCCTCGTTCCTTCCAGTGTGATCGTTACATTGATTGCCGGTCTCCTCAACACTGGGACAACACTTTATTTTGTAGTATTTATATACTCCTTCTTGGCTACCGCGTTCTTTTTGGTGAGTCTTCTGCCCCGCAGATGTCTTACCGTGTTACTCATAGCCTTTTCCTCGTGATAATGCCGCGCTTGGCAACATTTAGTTGCGTTCACTCCGCTCTTTAGTGCTACCAGATGCATCGGCGTCGGCAGCGCCCGTAAATAATCCTTCACAACGTTCAAAACGGATAACATTTCTCTTTCTAATAGCTGTCACTCAAGTACTTTATATGGGCGTATTGGTACGAGTATAGCTAACCGACGATGTTCACTACGTCTTCATTCGAGCGCCCAGCTGTGCTACATGTTATGCGAAGTGTAGGCCGGACGGATGTGCTATGTAGCTGGCACTGTATAGCGCGTACAAGACTTACATGTTTTAGAACTACCGCAAGGTATCGCTATTGGACACAGGTCGATACAAGTGTGAGAGTGGAATCCGACAGATATTCGAAGCAGATATTTACTGGCGATTGGATCTCGATCGAGACTTGGTTCAAATAGCTCAGACCAGTGAGTAGGTACGGACCAGTTCGATTTTGGAGGACGCTAGGCTCGCCAAGAACCGAACCGCGTTATGCGAAGAGCGCCTCGGCATGTCCCGTAACTGTATAGTGGATATCAGCCACACGACCAGAGATTGTGCGTGCGTCAGTCTAGCAGCGGCCTTGAAGACAACGAGCAAGACATTTGGCCCGCCATGGTACGTTGCATTGTCATCTTTCCGCTCCTCACATTCAAAGCATCCGTACATTAGCCTAAAGAAGTTCGCGACATCAAGAAATTCATCGAGATTGCCAACAGGAAGGATGCTAGTGGTGCGCAAAGTTACTGTCGTGATGGAAAAGTACAAATGCTTACTTGACCTTTTATGATACTGAAAATTTGCCGATGGCCCCTAACGCACTGCTTTTCGAAATACAGAGGCGAGGGTAAAGAAGCTTTCGCCCAAAGCGCCAAACGGCAAGACGAGGACAAAGTTCAAAATCCGGTGTTCGCGTTACCTTTACACGCTTTCGCTTGATGACCCAGAAAAGGCGGAGAAGCTCCAGCAGAGCCTACCCCCAGGTATGCCTTCTCTAAGCCACAAATACGACGACCTGATCCGAGCACACCTCCCTCAGGTCTTGTCGTCCGAGACGTCAAGAAGACACCAAAAAACAAGAAGTAAAGCTCTCGGCTAGCTTTGGCTGGAGTGGTGGCGGGCCTTTTGTCGGTGTACTGTCTTCTACTTTGCGTCACATCCCTGACCCCGAGCGCCGCGCGCAGGTTATCGGGCATCTGTATGGAAATGTATGCTCTAGGCTACCTACAATATGGATGCATACGCCGGTCAGCACTGCGCTGGCCTTCTGTGTATTATTATGGATTTCCTTCCGTCATTCTCTGAAGGCTACGAGTCAAGTTGAACCACATGGGTGCGTACCTTGTCAAGAGCTGGACACAACCGGTGTTATTTCTTGCGGGCGAATTGTGTACACAATATGCGATTCATGACTTCGATGCTCGAATGCACGCTTTACGTTCTTTCACTGGTCTGTGATCTGGCTCATATTTTGTAGCTGATGTCGCGATGTTGCCAAATAACAACTGAGTGTTGATTTTCAACGCTGAAATACTGGCTCCCGTTGAAGTAGTATCGACGGGACTGCCCATTCATGTCTGCCCCGAGCTACTCAATACCTGAACGTCCAACGGACACCAGACCGGATGGCTTCCTTGCAGGAACTGATGTTGGTCGACTGTGCCGCCGCCACATGCTTGCGACATGGTGTTAATTGCAACCTCGGTGAACGAATCGTCGCGATCATCTTTCCCTCAGTAACCTCAAATTGCATTGCTGACTCTGGTAGAGTGGGGCTCACCTTCATCAAGCCCCTTCAGTCAGAGGTACTCTGCGTGACTTACCTCGCTCGGCGAAATGATAACAGATGCGAAGTTGTTGTCAAATTCACGGAATCCTATGGAGAAGACCTCCATCGGTGTCTGTCAGGTGGGCGTCATGGATTTTGTTCAAGGTCAAACAGCTGCACAGATTGTCTCGGAAGACGGCACTCTCCAACCCATAGCCAAAGCTGAGATCTTTCCAGTCCAGTAGCTTCCAGCCGCATCCCTTGCCCTTGCCACCAGTCTTCGTGACCTTGATCGCTCACTCGTCATTTGCTCACGGAATCACCTTGGCCGTTGGTCCAATGTCGCAGACAAGTGAGGAAGATACACTGGAAACACGAGCCATGTCCACGTTCTTCATAAGCCTCATTGCTGTGCTCCAATCCGAGACTGAGGGTGGATAGGTGGAAAGACGGTAGGGATTAGCTGAAGGTGACAAAACGCCAAAGACAGTGGTTGACGGATACATGCGCGCGAATAGTTCACCCTCCTGAAGCTCGCCGAATAGCTGAATGATAGCTTGCCTCCAGATCCGCACAAGCGGTGGGGAGAACGATGATCGTACTGAGAGGCGCGAGGATGCATATGCTATTTTACTTATACACCACACGTAGGAATGTCTACGGAAAATGTCAACCAAGCTTACCACTGCCCGTCACTCTGAAGCCACCGTTTGAGCCGCCCCGGCAGTATGCCTTCTCGGGTTCAATACACGATCTTTGGAAATAACCAAAAATTTGCGCAACTGCGAGCGTCAAAACGTGTACTTGTCAACATTCAGGAGGGAGCTGATAGCTGATCCTGTGTGAGTGGAGCAAACCCCAAATCTCCCAATTCCAAGTACAGATATTCCTCAAAGCCTTGAACGATCGCGGAGGCTGCTTCCAGAGTGCTGCTCTCCCACTGCTCCGAAAACTCTCCATCCTCGCTTGAGATTCTGCCATGGGTTCTTGCACGTCGAGTGTTATGCACGGCAAGCTCATCTTTGGCATTTTGCACATGCTGTAATGATCTCTTCAGCCATAAAAAGGCGTGGTTGCCGATCGTCCCCCACATAGATTTTTTGGCGCCTGACACAGAGTATTCCGTAAAGGTGGCTAAGAAGTCATTCTTCTTTTCTCTGCACTGCTTGAAATGCCCCGTGTCCCAGGCCTTGACATCGGGAACCT
>NW_012133031.1:210-3882 GCF_000313525.1 Fibroporia radiculosa | reverse complement strand
GTCTAGTCAACACAGGTAAGGTTTATTGCCACTATTATATTTCAACAATAGGCACCTCCAAGAGAGAAGAGATGCCTCCAAGGGGGTGAAGAGCAAGCAACACAATGTTTTGAAGTGCATTTTCACACAACTCCCCAAATCTGGTGTCCCCACCAGAAAGTGCAACCAGTTTGCTCAGTCATTAGAATGCAAGCACCTTTTCAAACACCAACATCTCCTGAAAAGGCAGCTTCCAAATGTGTTTGAATGACTGGTTTTATGAGACTACTTGGGAAGCATGGCTGAAAGTGTTTGGTAGCCAAGCTGTTCAAGATCAGAAATACTCCTTACCGGTGCAGGACTCCCAATTTGGTGGTCATGGCATCAAAGATCCCACCAGAGACCCTCGTTTCGGCGGCATATGAGACATAACATGGAGGCTGGCGGTACCTATATTCGGCCTTCGGGGATCGGTCCTAAGGGTTCTGGAGACCCTTCATTTCGGTAACTTTGGGATCAAAGCTCATAGGGGATTAGCCGAGGTCCTTGTGCGAGGCGCGCTATAACGGTCTGTAAGCGCCCATTGGCTGCCGCAACAACTTGACAACTGACTCGAAGTCGCTGTCTATCGACCACGCTCGCCTCCCTGTGCCGACGACAATACTTGACCTTCGGCGTGCACTAAGTCTGTTGGTATACGCGAAAATGCCCAGGACGAATATGAGATTCATGCGTGTGGTGGTGGGGAATACTGGTACTCTGCGAGTTGGAGTAGTAGTCACCGCACACTATAGGTTGAACTGGCGTGGAAGGCCTTGTATTGTACACGGTGGGTGCAGCCATTTCTATGCACTCATATTCACCAGTAGGCATGGCGTGCAGGGCAGGTCAGACGTCACAGTAGCGGAACTGCAACCCAACGCAACACAGCGCACCGTCCCCGCCCCGCCTCCAACGGGCAGGTTGCACAAGTCTCTATGCGGCTCAAACGGACGATGTGGACACTCTACTGACTCTACAACCATGACCCTTAGCCCCTCCAACCCCGCACTGCCCTTTCCCCTTGCCGCCACTGCCTTGCTCTTTCTCGATGTACGCCTCCGCTCGTTCGTTTCGGCGCCCATCCACACGTCTCCATCCACTCCTGATAACAGCCTGTCCGTGTCCCTCTGCCCAGGATTCTGCAACCAATGGTGAGTATCGTCCGTCACATAACCACCAGGAACCGGCAACGTACGTGACCCACTGCAATACCCATCCACCTGCCTTCACGAGATGCGGTGGGCCAGCTGAGACCAAGTGTGGTCGACGTGCACAACCACAGCTCCACGGCCACCACGACCCTTAACTATCCAGAGCTGGGAATCATTTATGGCGCGAGCTCAGAGAGAGGTCTACGTTTAAAGGGTTAAGCTAGGTTCGACTGCGACACATACGTGCAGTTCTGCGAGCACATACGCGCACTGCCCTTCTTGAGCCATGTTTTCGTCTTCCCTCCTCAGCTACGGTGTCGACGACCATGACATCTTCCCCACCATCTCCACATTCCCGCACGACCAGCGCCCGCTGCACATCCTGCGTTCCGAACGCCGTGTGAACTCAGCGCCGTCGCGGGTAGGACGCCATCGTATGGCGCGTCCTACCCTCCGTCATCGAGCTGCGTAGTCTCACTGTGATGCTCTCTAAAGATGTCGCCGCCACCGTCGCTACGTGGCTCGTCTCGTCCTCCGGTGCACGCAAGCGCTCTCAATGCGCATTGAGGCATCGACAGACGTGCTCGGCTTCGTCACAGTGTCCGCTCTTTCCCGCTCTGCCCTTTGTCCGCGCTAACTCTGCTTCTCATCCCTACTCTCTTATCTGTATCTTTCCTGCTGCTGCTAGCAACTGCATACGAGTGTAACCCTGCCGGGAGCCGCTGCGCCCGACCGTTCCGCCAAAAGGCAGGCTAACTGAAAGTCTACGCTTTCAGCCGGCAGCGGCTATATGTGCAGTTCGCGGAACCTGCTGAGCCTGAATGGGCTTATAGTGAGACTGCCCCCGAGCCTGTGATTCCTTTTACAGATCAACGCGCTACACACATGTGTGGTCGTCCAGCAGGGGTTTTTGATGGCTCACGTCGCATTCATGGACGAGAACTACTATACCACTGCACGCGTGGACGGGCTGCTCAAAATCACGGTGTGACTTGAGATGCGTGGACACCCGCATGTCCACGAGTGGCACCATCTGACAGAGTTTTTGTAGATCATTTTGATCACCTGGAGGGAGGTGCGGCCTTGTGGCTTGCGCAAGTGTGGCTTGGAATTTGTTTCTATTTCCTTTCTCCTAAATCTATATACTTATGGCTGCAGTCTATTGGGGGACTACTAGGTCTTGCTCGGACTCTCGAAGATTAGTATTTGCATATTGCTGACTTTGTCTTGAACATCTCCCCATGAGACTATTGTCCCCAATATGGGCAAGCTGGAGAAAATCGACGTGGTAAATTGCCTGACGTAGCCACCCAGAAAGGCCAATCGACTGCAGTCCGAAACTTGCGTCTGCTTGTCCATAGCGTGTTTATGGCGCTGCGGGAAATGCCCAAAGGTCGAGCGCTGAACATAGGGAAAGCATCGGTCGCTGGAGACAGCATTTCCTGATTATGTTCGGAGCTCGAACATGTTTGTCGGACATTGCGGTAATATCCGTCAAATATGGGGTGTTCAGCCAATCAGCAGCTGCCCATCACCCATATTTGGCAGTCGGACATTCTAAATGTTTAAGCTCCGAACACAATGAAAACTCGCTGTCTCCTGCGAGCTGTGTTCGACGCATGTTTGCTACTCAACGTTCGACCTTTGGATATTGCCCGCGGTAGCGCTCCGGATGGGGCCACCGTGATGATGAATTTTGAGCCGCTCTGGCAGTACTTCTCGGGTTCAATACACGATCTCTGGAGGATCCTTGGAGGTAACCGAAAATTTGCACGATTGCAACCGTCAAGGATACTTATCTACATTCAGGAGGGAACGAACAGCTTATCCTGTGTGAGTGGAGCAAACCCTAAATCTGCCAATTCCAAGTCCAGAAATTCTTCAAAGTCTTGAATGATTGCGGAGGCTGCTTCCAGAGTACTGCTCATCCACTGCTCCGAAAACCTCTCTTCCTCGCTTGAGATGTTGTGTCGAGTTCTTGGATGTCGAGCGTTACGCACCCGCTGACTTTGGGTGATATCCACACGCTGCAATGAATCCTTCAACCAATAGAGGGCGTCGCTGCCGATCGTCTCCCACAGAGAATTTTTGGCAGATAACGCAGAGTATTCATTCAAGTCGGCTAAGAAGACAATCTTCTTTGTTCTGCACCCCTCGAAATGCTTCGTGTGCCAAGCCTTGACATCGGGAACCGCATCCGACAATAACGCATAGGTCAAAACCCATATGCATGATTCAAGGTCGTGGCGGTAGAGGTGAGCAATCTGACCAGCAAAATACTCCTCCGTCAAAAGGTCAACAGCCATGAATGGAACGGTGCCCGTACGCTCCCGTCCAGTCGCGCTGGGGTCATCGCGCTGAATCCGGGCCAGGTCAAAATCGATCAATACACCCCGCTTCGTCGCTACGTCGGCCATCATATTGTTCAAGCTGACGTCGGTATGTTGGATTCCATGCAACCAGAGCCGGAAGTTACCTGCAGAGGAGCGCAGTCATTATT
>NW_012133031.1:0-150 GCF_000313525.1 Fibroporia radiculosa | reverse complement strand
GTCGGCCATCATATTGTTCAAGCTGACGTCGGTATGTTGGATTCCATGCATCCAGAGCCGGAAGTTACCTGCGGAGGAGCGCAGTCATTATTGTTATTCTGCACTTCACAGGCGCAAGTAAGGAGTACTTACACCGATAACAATCTACCC
>NW_012133030.1:752-3410 GCF_000313525.1 Fibroporia radiculosa | reverse complement strand
CGACATGGTACTTGAGGCAAGTGGGGGATGTAGGTGGTCTGCATAGTCACGTGCCACGATTGTATCGCAATGCCTTCGAGGCATGTTTTATCGCGCGACACCCAAGATGCATCAGTGAGTACTTTTAATCTGAATCCACTCATCCTCCGGGATCAATGTCTGAGACTTTAGGGGACGAAGCTCTAGCTCCGCAGAAGCTACCGTAAATAGCAAATGAAGTGATCGTAGGTCTCGTCAGCATCGTTCCCCACGCAAATATGCTTGTCGTTGAACCTGACCCGCATGCTGAGAACGCTGGGCAGACGCAGGAACATAACCATCAAAAGCGGCGCATGAAAAGTACCTCATCCACTACCTGCCATGCGTCGGGGGAGGGATTAGCGCGAGAGCCAGCAATGCATCTGATGCAGCGATGATTTTCAGAAGATCCACGAGTCCAAAATCAGATGTGCGGTAAGCGAGATCGTGAAGGTCGAGACAGGGTTCGATTTTCAAACCCAGGCTTTGGTTAGAGTATCGCGGTCGGCTGCATCTGGTCCACTTTGTGACCAATCTGGTGTCCTATGGCTTGTGCGTTGTTCTACAGGAGTGCCAGCGGAAGAGTGTCGAGGAAGGGGACCTGGGAATAGCACCCGCAAATGACGAGACAGAGTGCGCAAATGCCAATGCGGGATAGGATGGTATTGTAGACTTGAAAGACCTGGTGGGTGATATGCTAGGATTCGGACGATGCGCACTTGGATGTCCATTTCTTCCCGCTACTGCGATGGTGACGCATCGTCCCATATCCCTTTGGCTTTGGCTTCTTCTTGGGTTCTGGGTCAACTCCTCTCACACATTTCTCCATGCGACGCCCAAGGTGCACCGGTCAGAGAGTACTTCAATTCTGGACTCACTCGGCTCCCTGTTACGTTCCCCATCAATCATCCTCCGAGGACAGGCTTTAAGGTCTAAGCTTAAGAAATGAAGCTCTGGAAGTGCAGAAGCTGCTGGGAATGACAACAAAACAAGCACCTTGCATGGAACCAGGACACTGGGCAATCACCTTCCGTGGATGGACTGAGGCGTAAGCTAAGCCGAGACACTGCAAGACCAACGTGCACTACGGCAGAGGAGTCGAGGGGTCGCGCGAGTGTCTCAAGTTCGGCAATGACAGCAGTGACGTTGGCAAAGTTCAAGAGGAGAGCAGCGGACGAGCAGGTACAAAGCTGGCCGGACACGATGTTGAACAGTCCAGGGCCGATGTCCTTATGGCAGGGAACTCTGCGGGCGAAGAGCCATGTGTTTGCGCAAGTCAGAGCGGTAAAGGAGACGGAGAGGAATACTGAAGAAGGAGGGGAAAGGGACGACAAGAAACCTCAAATCACAAAGAAAGTGACTCGGGAATGTGACGAGATGAGATAGACGTTACACTATGGTCTGATAACATATTGACAAGAGATGGAAAGCTACGTATCATGTAGTGCCAGAATAACACAGCTGAGTGGTCTGCACGAGGTGTGTCCGGTGTGGCTTATACAAGTATAAGCAACTCCATGTACATGGAACTTCTAGGTGGGTATGACATTTGATCTCGAGCCCTATGGATGAGATATAGGTGTTTAGATACTACGCGACGCAATTTTGAACCAACATTGTGGGGTAGATAGATGAAAAAGTGATAGCGAGAAGCCGGGAGTTATTGAATAGGGCATGGGTAGAGGATACGGGTCAATAAGAACGTAAGCCTCGAGCCTGAGACTCAGGTTCTGCGACATCGAGGATTACAGGAGACCTAGTACAAGCGCACGAGTCATTCGAGGAGAAACCGAAATGAAAATTCCATCAATGGGAAGCATATCAACTTACAAGAGGTGGCCACTGGCATGCAATGCTGGAAGCCTTGATGAGAGCAGTGAGCCAGAAGCCTGCGGATATAACATTCATCGCCCCGCTAGAAGACGGGACAGTACAGCGAAGGGTACAGGTGACTTTCTGGAGGGCAGGGAACTGCTTTCCGGAGAGGATGCGGTCCATCGCGGCAAAGGAGTCATTGTGGACGCTATTCAATGCGTCGTCGACATTGACAGGTGTTTCCAGATGGAATAGCCACGATCCAATGGCAACTTCAACTATGTTGGGCAGAGATCCGCAAGACAGTAAAATGGCCGCCTTGGCGATGTCTTCGAGATAGCCTGCCAACGCCAGGACACGCAAGTTGACAGCGGGCGTGAGATCGAGTGAGGCTGAGGGAACACCGTCAACGAACACTGGATAACGTCACCTCCACCACGTACCTTTGTGAATAAACAAAACCTCGAGGGACAAGAGCGACTCGGCGGACACAGCGAGCAGCTCTGGATGCCTCTCCATGTCATATCCGTGGCAGGTGAGATGGCGAAGGTGCGCACCGATCGACACAAGGAAGTCAAACATGTCGTCGCTGCCAACTAGATCGCCAGCGTCGAGTCGGAGAGAGCCTGGCACCCGCACCGCACACGCAACATGGCAGCCTTTCTTGAATCTCACTCCGCTGTATTTGAGGGGAAATAGGTGGGGCAGCGCACGCACAAGCCGCCCAAACACAACCGCAGACGGGAACGTCACATTGAAGAGTTCGAGCTTGATCGCAGACCGAAATGTGAGACTAACAAGGAGGAACACCTGTGCGTGCAATTG
>NW_012133030.1:364-742 GCF_000313525.1 Fibroporia radiculosa | reverse complement strand
CACGCAACATGGCAGCCTTTCTTGAATCTCACTCCGCTGTATTTGAGGGGGGAGAGGTGGGGCAGCGCACGCACAAGCCGTCCAAACACAACCGCAGACGGGAACGTCACATCGACGAGTTCGAGCTTGATCACAGACCGAAATGTGAGACTAACATGGAGGAACACCTGTGCGTGCAATTTCCCATTGGTGCGAGGCATAGAACGTCGAGATCCTCTTCCGGAAGACGCGCGGACGGAAGCCACTCGCGATGACCTGGTGAACAAGGACGTGCATAGGAAGTGTCGCAGTGATCCAGGTGATGTACAATTCATGTCAGCCTACTCAACCTGTACTTTTCCGTCAACGCACGACCCGGGGATGACTTCCAGGTCAAGG
>NW_012133030.1:0-354 GCF_000313525.1 Fibroporia radiculosa | reverse complement strand
GCGGACGGAAGCCACTCGCGATGACCTGGTGAACAAGGACGTGCATAGGACGTGTCGCAGTAATCCAGGTGATGTACAATTCATGTCAGCCTACTCAACCTGTACTTGTCCGTCAACGCACGACCCGGGGATGACTTCTAGGTCAGGAGGGCATGTGCACAACATCCGAGAAGGCAAATGACGGAGCCATCTCATGCACCTCTACAGGCGTGTCGTGCTCTTCTCCCTTCTGTATGGCTCCCTGTCTCTGCGTATCAATCTCTTGTCTTCCGTACTAGGTTCTGCGCACGCCTTACTGCTCTCTCGACGCTGGCACCGGACAAAAAACATCGCCCATCGCCGCAGCACACCCAG
>NW_012133029.1:0-3544 GCF_000313525.1 Fibroporia radiculosa | reverse complement strand
CTCAGTTTACAAGTCTAGTATCAGTATAGGACAATAGCATGTATAAGTCCCAGTACCAGTTAACAGTTAAACTCCTGATCCTCAGTCATTAGGTCCCTTAACATTAGGACAACAAAACTCTCCTAGGATCACTAGTTCCTAGTCACAGCAAGCCACAGTGGCTACAGCAGTAGGTAACCAGATCCCAGGCAAAGAATCTCCTTTGCTTCAATAAGATCCATGCTTACAACAAGAACAAAAGAACCAATCAGTGGTTCAACAGATCCTCCTACCAGTATTGTGCCAATTCATTGTGTCAAAATAGGAGCAGAGATAAAACTATCCCAAAGGCCACACCAATCCTAACACCTGTTGGAAGTAAAGACAATCATCATTCAGTAGTACCCCCACTAGCAGAGAAGTCCTCCCCTACACCGTCATACCTTACCCCTGCTGCAGTGTCATCCAGTAGAAGTGTAGTAACCCCTACACCCCGCACATCACCACTTCAATTAACCACCAAACCCTTGCCAAGTGAATTGACAGACACCAGCCCTACAGTCAGACCCAGTTTCTTCTCAGGAATCTTTGATTCACCTGAACCAGTCAACCCACCAGTCCCAGTAGAGGAACAACACCCAGTTCCTGTCCCAACAGAACCCAAGCCAGAACTGCCCAGATCCCCAGTCAATCCCAACCCAGAAGAAGATCCTGCTGACAGGAACCCGAACAACCCAGAAGACAGTGACCCAGAACCCAGTGATCAAGAAGAAGAAGGAGACATGTCTGACAACAACAGTGGAGCGGTAAACAAGCCCAATCAATTTGAAGGAGACAAGGGAAAGAGCAAGGAATTTCTGGACAAATTATACCTATACTTTGCTGGGAATTCCAAGAAGATCCAGACTGACAAAGATAAGGTTCAATGCAGTCTTTCATATATCGAGAGACCTGCCCAATTCTTTGTTCACACCATCATCACTGATGTGGAAGAACCCATATCTGACTCCAAAGATGCACCTCTCAAAGGATTACCTAGCTGGGCTCAATTTAAGAAGTCTTTCATCCAAACCTTCAGAGTAGAAGATGATACTCAGGCAGCATTAAATGAGATCAGCAAATGTACCTGGGTAAAGTGTGGAGGAAATGGTCTTTGATTTGTCACAACTCTTCAACCCCTCTACAGGCTAGCAGATTAAACGAGTTAGGGCAAATTCAAGAACTCCAGCATCTTATTCCTCCTGCTCTCCTGATCAAGATTGCCGCCCAACTGCTGCTACCAGTTACCACAGTAGGATACCTCAACAGTGTTCAATCCATCTGCCAATCTATGATTGACATCTTTGGTGATAAACCCTTATTCATGCCATCCACCAATCACTCTTTTGGTCGCAACAAGTTTGTACATTGCAACTGGGTAGTTGAGACCAGGGATGGATCATCAAAGGAAACATTGTCTAACAATCAGTGCATCAGATGCCTGTTAGATAAAGATCACAAAGAGCATATGGAGAAGAAGCTATGTTTCAGATGTCACAAACCTGGGCACCAAAGCTGTTAATGCCCAAATAATTGCATCAGGGCGATTGAATCATACAACACATCCACTCAGGAGAAGGATGAGACCAAGGATTCCTCCAACAAAGAAGGGATAGCCGAAGAATACATTCAGGCTATTCCCTCCAAGAAGGATTTTTGAAGTCTTCGACCATTGTGACATCAAGTCAAAGTAATGGCACTAGGAATTATTTATATCAGGCAAAACTAGCTCATAAATCTATTTATTTGCCCTGCATATTAAAAACCTATGCCACAACCGTCAGAACTGAGGCATTGCTTGACACAGGAGCAATGGAGAATTATATTGACATCCAGTTTGCCCAAGACCATGGTCTTCAACACCAGAGCATCACACCCAGACCTGTGTTTGGTGTAGACGGATCACCAAATAAAGCTGCATCCATTAAACACAAAGTCTTCTTCACTATATCCTTATCTGGACAACCAATGAAGATAGAAGCTTATGCCACAGTACTGAATAAGAATCCAATCATCCTAGGACTCTCATAGTTCAAATGTTTCAATCCAGTAATTGACTGGATCACAGGGAAAATGCACTTTTGTTGGGATCAACTTCTATGAGCGATCAAGACCCTTGTTAGCAATATTCTGGAATACCTGAAGAATTTCCTTTCTGTGTTCAACAAAAGCACAGCCAAACACCTGCCAGAACAGAAACCCTGGGACCATGCAATCGATTTAGAAGCCAACTTCAAACCCCAATGAGGAAAGGTTTACCCTTTATCACCTGCAAACCTCAAGGAGTTGGATGCCTTTATTGAGGAGAACTTAAGAAAAGGCTATATCCATTCATTAAAGTCCCCTATGGCATCTCCATTCTTCTTCATCAACAAGAAATCAGGAGATCTACAACCATGCCAAGACTACAGGAAACTCAATGATGCCACCATCAAGAACACCTACCCCATTCCACGAGTAGAAGATCTACTAGATCATATCACCTCTGCCAAATCCACCATGTTCACCAAGCTTGACTTATGTGCAGGATACAACAATGTACGTATCAAAGAAGGTGACAAATGGAAGGGAGCTTTCATTACTCCACAAGAGTTATTCGAGCCAACAGTCATGTTTTTTGGAATGACAAATTCCCTGGCAACCTTCCAAGCTATGATGGATGGCATCTTTGCAGATTTACTACTAGAAGGATGGTTGGTAATCTACATATATGACATTCTGATCTACTCTACCGATCATGCAGAACATCAACAATGCACTCAAATGGTTCTCCAGCATCTGAAAGAATCAAATCTGTTCCTCAAACCAGAGAAGTGTTTCTTTGACGTATCTGAAGTAGAATTTCTAGGGTTGATTCTTCGACCAAGTCAAATTGGAATGGCCAAGGATAAGGTGTCAGCAGTACTCAATTGGCCAAAGATCGACAGCATTAAAGCACTACAACAGTTCCTAGGCTTTGCCAATTTCTACCAATGATTCATTCCAGGATACTCTAAAGTCACAAGACCACTCTTTGACTTACTGGTAAAAGGTGTCAAGTGGAGTTGGACAGATGATCATGATAAAGCCATCAATCAACTCAAGGAATGTTTCAAGACACAATCCCTTTTGGTACAACCTGATGTCACTAAACCATTTCAGATAGAGTCAGATGCTTCCCTGAAAGCTTCAGGCAGCATCCTATCTCAGAAACAATCTGATGGGAAATAGCATCCATGCTGCTTTCCTATCCCAGTCCTTTTCTCCCATAGAACAACGGTACGAAATCTATGATCGAGAACTCTGCAATTATCAGATGTTTCAAAGCCTGGCAACACTACATTGAAGGATGCACCAAACCAGTGGAAGTACTAACAGATCATATGAATCTCACCTATTTCAAAGATCCCCAGAAATTGAATCCTCAACAAGTGCGATGGGCGCTGTATCTGTCTATATTCAATTACTGTCTTCTCCACATCCCAGGAACTCGTTTGGGCAAAGCAGATGCCCTATCACGTATTGATCAAGATGCATCTGAAGGGGG
>NW_012133028.1:3065-3586 GCF_000313525.1 Fibroporia radiculosa | reverse complement strand
CACATTATTGAGCTTCTGGCAGACCATCCTTTCGTCTTGGTCTCAACATGATAACAGGTGTTAAGGGACTTAATGACTGAGGATCAGGAGTTCAACTTATGACTGATACTGGTACTGATACTGATACTGATACACGTAAGGCTGACACATTATACTTGTACTAGACTTGTAAACTGAGCCACTGTAGCTATCAGTGGTTTGAGAGCATATACTGGTTGAAGCAGAGCTTCAGACTGAAGACTTGAATAGACAACTGAGTCTATTACTGAAGATGTCCCTATGAAGTATACATAGGGAACAAGAGGACCAAACTGAAGTATGGCAGTACAAGTAGTTCGTCTTAAATAGAGTAAGTAGATAGAGTTTGATAACTATGAAATGATCTAAGTTGAATCAGTGATGAGTATGAAACAGTTTTACTGGGTTGTATCAGTGATGAGGATGAACCATGATATAAGTGAAACACAATAGCTATGAAATGTTGATGCAGGTGAAACGCACCAAGTAATGGGATCAGTTGT
>NW_012133028.1:0-2873 GCF_000313525.1 Fibroporia radiculosa | reverse complement strand
CCCCCCCCCTCAATGCTGTAACAACAGGAGGGTGAACATGAGCCATTGATGCTGATTCCTCAAGATAGGACAGGATGGAATCAATGGTCATGGCATTGTCAGTGGGTTCAGCATTAGGAAGCATAGTGGGCATAACTAGGTACTCAGCTCCAGGATCTGAGCTACAGTAGGGGACAAACATGTTGCAATATTTGCAACAGTTGTGTTACTAGGCCTATATCTAATGAACCAGCCATCCAAATATAGTAAATATGGGTACCATTGATCTGGGCTATATGATAGACCCCACAAACATGTGATATGATTAGGTATTGACTGAGTTATTGATGAATTGTTACCCTAAACCCATTGCAACAGTTTTGTCCCCTGCATATGTAACTATGGAAATCTACTCTGTTTTGCCTGTAAAAAGTATATAGTGTGGGAAAGGTGTCATCTGATGATGTATAAGTGTAAGGAGGATACAAAGAACCCTAAACAGCCTCTTGTTCTTGACTACCATCATCATAAAAGTACTTTTTAATGCTCAGACTGACAACATCCTCCCTTTGCATAATCTGGGCCAGTCATGAGGGCAGATATCCCATACAACTAGTGTACACTACTGTACTTTCAGCAGAATATATGCCAGACTTTGTCCCAATCTTCTTAAAGCTACTAGAGGCCACCCTTCTAAGCTTTCTCCTACTGCAATTTGCTATACTATCCACCTTATTAGCTCTGGAAAGGCTGACACTGCTATAGATGTGGGGAAAAGGCTCAAAAATCATAGTGGAGGGGTGTCAAGGTATTGATTGCCCTGATACTTAACACCAAAGCAAAACCCTAACCCCAACACTCACTATTGGTGCTGGTAGTTGATATAGATGTTTAGCTTTGTGGGCTGGTTGCTATAGGAGCTAGTAGGCTTAGAGTAGAGTGGAGTGAGTTGATGAGTGTAGATGAGTATAACAAGTCTGCCCTCTCAATGCTGGATTGCTCTGGTATTTTATACATGAGGGACCAGACCCCTAATACTACTGGTAGTACACCTAACACCTAGGCTGACTGATGCTCTACATATGCCATTGGCTATCTAAGAATACCTGATGTGTGAACACTCTGCCTTATGTTGAGTCAGTAGCTCAACTGTGATGATCACCTGAATGACTGTGTGTGGTTCTAGGTGTGATGGGGATATTCCCATGTGATGGAGATATTCCATAGCCTTGCCCAACTGACAGGCTAACCACCTGACTAATTTCAGGGATTTCTCTGGGTAATTCATCCCTAGCATCTATCTGTGCTAGTGGTTCATCTCCATATGCATTGTCTTGATTCCTCCAAGGATTCTTGCCTGCATTTTGACATTGTGATTGACATTGCATTGGGCAATCAATAATTGGTTTATTATGTCTATGCCTTGGGCATGGTAGAGATTGAGGCTCATGTTCTCCCACTGGCTCTTCATGCCCTTATTGGGGAACAGATGGGTTCTCCAAAATAAGTTCTGGGGGAGGTATAGAAAAGTCATCTAATTCTTGATCAGATGATTCAGGTTGGTTTGGATCCTTTTGAGAAGCAGGAGGATCCAGATCCTTTTATACAGGGAAACACTCTTTGTCAAAGGTCACATCATGAGACACAACAAATGAATGAGTGGCTGATTCTATGATTTACATCCCTTGGAACCATATTCATAACCTACAAAAATTATCTCAACAGTGTTCTTATCAAGTTTTCTATTTCTATCTTCCTTCTGCACATGCACAAATGCTTTACACCCAAATACTCTAAAGTATGAGATGTCTGGTTTATGTATAGACCTGTCCCAGGGGGTAATAGGGCATCTCTATTCCATCTGGTGCATTGGTTATCTGTTATGAACACAAACTGCAGTTTCAATAGCTACAGCCCAAAAACCATGACTGAGACCTGAGAAATGCAGCATTGACATAGCTTTCTCAGTGATAGTCTTGTTCCATCATTCTGCTTGACTGTTTTGCTGAGGTAAGCATGCAACTGTCTTTTGGTGCTCAATACCATATTGTTCCATGATCTCACAGAAGGCAGAAGAAGTGTATTCCCCCCCATGATCCAAGCATAGAGTCTTAATTCTCTATCTTGTCTGATTCTCAGCGCAGGGACAACTCAGACCAGTACATTAACACTAACAGAAGTGGACATTCTGCCTTGACACTTCCTGCCCTAACCAAAGTAGGGATAAGACCTAAGCAACAGTAGTAGAAGCACTAGTACCCATCAGAAGTCATAGAGATAGACGCCATATAGTCCCAGCCCTTGCAGCCACACACATAGATGTATCTCCAGTTACAGTACCCTCCTACCTAGCTCCTACAGCAGCCTCTAGCAGTAAAGAAAAGGTGTAACACCCAGACAGTTGCCTATCCAGCTACCAGTACAGACATTCAAAGAGGAGGATAGTCCAGTCAGTACAGTGCCCTAAGCTAGTATTCTTGACACCTTATGGGATACACCAACCAGAGAAACACCAGCAGTACCCCAGTCGACAGAACCCATAGTAGGTCCCTCTAACCCAAAGTGAGACCCCACACCTCCTCCATCTTCCCCAGAGCCCAAGGATACAACCCACAGGAGAGAATTCAGGAAACCCCAGAGATGATGAACCCAGTGACCAGGAGAGCAACATGGTAGATGATGATAGTTGAAATGGTGCAGTCAACAAGCCCAGTATCTGTGAAGGAGACAGAGCAAAGAGTCAATAATTCCTAGGGGAACTCTACCTCTACTTTCTAGGCAACTCTAAATGTATCAGGATGGATGCTGATAAAGTTGAATGCATCCTGTTCTACATCAAAGGAGCTGTTGAGACCAAGATGAAAGGATGGTCTGCCAGAAGCTCAATAATATGA
>NW_012133027.1:3482-4821 GCF_000313525.1 Fibroporia radiculosa | reverse complement strand
AAACACTGAGTTGGATCAGTGATGTACATGAAACAGGTTTCACTGGGTTGGATCAGTGATGAAGATGAAACGTAATGGAGATGAAACGATGTAAGTAAGACATGATATAGATGAAACATGATAGATATGAAACACTGATGTAGGTGAAATGCATCAGTTGATGGGATCAGTCATACAGTTACAGAGTCAATGACGAATAGTTAGGAAAAGAAAGAAACCCCCTCCAAGCTGTAACACGTACTCCAAAGAATCTTCTTCTTGCTCCCGGGTTTCTTCTAGGCCTTCCGCAAGTCCTAAGAAATTGGGGTGAAGACGATTGTCTTCATAGGTGGGGGGTCGGGACAAATAGTTAGGTGGCGGCGGCGAGTAGGGGGGAGCAGCTTCTCTCCTAAACTCGTCATCAAGTGGGTGATGATATGGTGCTTGGCTCAAGTCAAAGTCGTTTGGGTCGCCACCCAATTCTTCTGTATGAGCCCTTTCGACTACTCCTGTTATCAAGTTGTTCTGAACCACAGCTAGGATTAGCTTGGCTTCAGGTCCTCCAACTCTCTGCCAGAGTTCTTCTTCGGATTGACTTCTAGCGATCTCAACTAGTTCCAGGGAATCGGCCACTTGTCGTAAGAACCACCATGTAGGGATTGGTTGTCAAGGTGATGAGGGTGTAGGCGAATTGCTTGCCTCTACTTCTTCTTGAACGTTCTGATCCTGTTCTCCTAACCTAATACTCTCTAAGAGTCTCTGCTAGTCCGATGTACTCCTGAAAGAGTTCTTCCTCGGTAGGGGTGTTGAGTCCTCCTGCTGCGAGACTGGCAAGTTGTCCTTCGACAAATTGCAGTTGTTCGGTAGGGCTCCCAAAGAATGGGAAGTGGGTAAGGGGGGAATGGGTACGAGCTTCTTGAAGGTCCTGGGCAAACTGGGAAGTGTGCAACGACACTTCCCAAAGGAGTGAGTTTATCTGTAAAACAAACAAGACAACCAAAAAGAAAGGTTGTCAATAATGACAATCAACAAATAGGATAGTCTGATCTTAATGTCAAGGTATCGCCCTTGACCCTAACCCTAACTCTAATCCCAAGACTCACTTGTTGTGGCTTGGTAATTGTAAGAGGGTAAGCTGAGCTTAGTTCCTGGGAGTGGTTAACTCAGAGGAAGAGTTGAGAGTAAGTAGACAGTGTATGATCGCTAAGATCAGACTGCTGTACTACGCTGGATTGCTCTGGTATTTTATACATGAGGGACCAGACCCCTAATACTACTGTTAGTACACCTAACACCTAGGCTGACTGATGCTCCTAATATGCTATTGGCTATCTAAGAATACCTGGCGTGTGAGCCATCG
>NW_012133027.1:0-3211 GCF_000313525.1 Fibroporia radiculosa | reverse complement strand
CGCTTCTGATAAGCTAGACACCTGACTGGTAACATGTCACCATGCATTACACTATCATTATCTTAGGTAGATATCTAATCAGATAAGATATAGATCATCTAGACACTAGAGATAATATAGACACTATGAAATTCTGTGACACTAATCAAACCACATGTTTGTGGGGTCTATCGTATAGCCCAGATCCTAGGCTTTCCAATGGTACCCATAGATACTATATGTTGATAGCTGGTTCATTAGATATAGGCCTAGCAACATAACTATTGCAAACATTGCAATACTTTGTCCCCTACTATATTCCATTACTGGGGTACTGGTTACTATACATAGCAAATTTATATTCTCAAGTGGTTGACTCTGTTTGGGGATAATGTACCCTGGAGTTAGAGGTCAAATCCTCTCCCAAGTAGATGGTTAGGGTGCAAAATAATCAAAGGCGCACTGATTCTCTTGGGCAGCTGTGAGTAACATGAGCAGGCTCTGTAGTGTATTTCTTTTTTATACACACTTCTGACTCTGTGGGGATTGCATTGGCCTCAAGAGTTGTATAGTATCATTTGGTCTTAGAACAGACCACTCAAGTTCAGACTCTGACTCAGACACAGATGTCCAAACCCTGACATACAGCTCATCAACCCATATCTCCTTTGAAAGTCTTCAAACAATGTTATTCATAGGAGCATCTTCTTTAGCTATGCACAGAGACACAGATATGGATTATTTGATGGTGATAGAAAGAAGTTCAAGTCCTGGTGGAGAGACATGAAGGAATTTATTGCAGAAAGGAAACACAAAATAGACTTGGTACCCCAGGTGGTGATGTCTTACATCAGGGGGCCATTGGTGGAGGAATGGAAGCAGGCCATACACTTGGAGCAAGTAATGGTGCTGGGAGAATGGAAACTCTTGGATGCCAGCTTCTTTGAGATCATGGAGGCAAATTTTGAGAAGTCCAGGCAGGATATCAAGGCCCAGGACAGAATCAAGAAGATCAAGCAGGGGAACCAGTGATAGGCCCATGTCATATGTGGGCATGTCTTGAGCACAAATTGACATGAAGTGTTCAAAGTGTTTGACTTCAGGAAAGTCTGTGATACTACAAAAACACATTTTGACCAAACTCCATTCTTTGACATATTCGAGAAGTTGCAACCTTGCTACAATCTAATTGGGAGCTTTTGAAGGGGGCCATCTTCCAGGAACTTGTCTTTGAGGGAAAATCCCCATCACCAAGAGACTGAGATGCACTGTGTAGGGTTGTTAGGTGACAAATTAGGTTGGTGCACTCATGTTTCAATGCCAAGGCTTGCAGCAATTGAGTCTCTGGGACTAGCAGGAAGTAGCACATAGGATGGGAGTCAAAACTGATAGAGGTGTTGGGCTAGCATCGGGAGGGTATCATGATCATTAAGTACATTTGGGCAGTAGAGGCAAGGACTTAGGTGGTTTGGGCATGATGGGGGATATTTAAGAGCTATTATATATGGTTGTACAGGAGTACTCAGCCCCTAGCAGTGAGACTCACACAGAATCACATCCCCCTACTCAGCAGAACTCAATCTGACTTTGAGCCCTCTTTGAAGTGTTGTGTATACCTCCCAAACTACAACTACGACCCTCCAAACCACACCTACACTCATCAAACTGTGTTCAACTCTAGTCTGTGCCCCAAAACACACCCACTCTCATAGCTGAGTAGCCCAAAGTTCTAATCCTATGTCCACTTCTCAAACAAGACTCAAGTATCATCAAATCACACTTTGCATTTGAGTTGTTGTGCTAGTCCCCTTTTACTTCCCTTTACTTCTACAAAGAAGTCAGAGTGTTCGGATGGTCCAAGACAGCCTCATGACACTGTCCCAAGAGACATAGTGAAGCCCTTGCCATTTGAGCAAGCTATCAAAACTACAAGCCCTCACCCCTATCAGCTTCCCCACAAAACAGTAACTCACCCTCCACTTTGTATCCCCCAGATTTAGGGTTAGGTTTCCCAAGGTCGCATCACTGGCATATAACTGAGTTCTTCTAAGAATTAGAAGCACTGATCCCAGTGGTAGAATATAAGAAGGAACACCTTTTATCATTAGTGAAGTGAGGAAGAGGTTGCACCCTAGTATAGTTAACAAAATCTATGTGACTAGAGCATTACCAAAAAACTACAAAGAATGGAAGAATAGGGCAATAGGTCTGGATGACCTATGGCACCAAAGGCAGGAGAAAAGAAAGTGACAAGGGAAGGTTACACAGAAGGCACCTGTAGTAGTGTTAAGGGACCTGATGACTGAGGATCAGGAGTTTGACTTATGACTACTACTGACACTGGTACATGTAAGGCTGATGCATTATACTGAGACTAGACTAGTAGACTGAGCCGCTACAGCTAATAGTGGTTTGGAGTATGTACTGATTGAAGCAAAGCTTCAGACTGAGACTGGAATAGACAACTGAGTCTATTACTGAGACACTGTCCCTATGAAGTGTATGTAGGGAACAAGAGGACAAAACTAAAGTACAGTAGTGCAAGTAGTACTACTTAAATGGAGCAAGATAAATAGAGTTTAATAAGTATGAAACACTGAGTTGGATCAGTGTTGTACATGAAACAGTTTCACTGGGTTGTATCAGTGATGAAGACAAGACATGATATAAGTGAAGTGTGATGTAGGTGAAACATGATCAAGGTGAAACACAATATATATGAAACAAATGATGCAGGTGAAATGCACCAAGTGATGGAATCAATTGTAATGGTACTGTCAAGGTATCACCCTTGACCCTAACCCTGACTCCAACCCCAGCACTCACTTGTGTAGTTCTGGTAGTTTCAAGAGGTAAGCAGTGGTGCTTGTCTTGGGAGTAGTTAACTCAGAGAAAGAGTAGAGTGAAGTAGATGGTGTATGATCGCTAAGATCAGACTGCCGTACTACACTGTATTGTTCTGGTATTTTATACATGTGGGACCAGACCCTGGATACTACTGGTAGTACACCTAACACTTAGGATGACTGATGCTCATAATACGCTATTGGCTATCTAAGAATACCTAGTGCATGAACCATTGCCCTGTTTATGTGTTCGGTCAGCAGTCTGATATGTGATGATCACCTGAACAACTGTGTGTTACAGCGTGAGAGGGGGGGTTCTTTCTTTTCCTAACTATCTGTTGTTGACCCTGTAACTGTATGACTGATCCCATCACTTGATGTGTTTC
>NW_012133026.1:3066-5899 GCF_000313525.1 Fibroporia radiculosa | reverse complement strand
ATTACTACCCCATTAGGCAGCTGACTCATAATTAGTGTATAGCACCACTTGAGATTTATTATCTAATTGTTTGTACATATTCTCCCTGTGTATAAACCCCTAGGTAGAACACTTAATGCCAGTGCTTTTCTCTCTCTCTCATCCTTATCTTAGAGTCTTCACAGACTTATAAGACAACTCTTAAGCCTTCTTACTTGCCTTGTGTCTAGTTAACACAGGTAAAGTTTATTTGCCACTATTATATTTCAACATGCAACACACTGAAGGACAACAAACTCACAAAGACATATTGTGATTTGACAATTAAGGGACCACACGAGTTCTCAAAAGAACTCAAACAATGGAATTTTGAAGATGATTTGGGCTTACTGTTATACCAAGGAAAGGTATACATGCCAAAAGATGATGAAATACATAGAATGGTCACCAAACTGTATCATGATTTGATTGCAGCAGGACACCCTGGTAGATGGAAAACATATGAACTCCTCTCCAGAAATTATTGGTGGCCAGGAATGTTGGTCTATATAAAGAAATATGTTACTGGTTGTGAAACATGCCAATGGGCAAAGAATGTTACACAATTACACCAAGGACCTTTACAACTAAATGAAATTCCAGAACATCCATGGGAAACAATTTCAGTAGACTTAATCACAGACCTGCCAGTATCAGAGGACTATGATTCAATATGCGTGATATTTGATCGATTTACAAAGAGAGCACACTTCCTACCAATTACAAAAGAGTTCTCAACAAAGGATCTCGTGCTGTTAATGTACCAATGGATTTGGACATTACACAGACTTCCAGAGAAGATCATTTCAGATCAGGGAACACAATTCTCTTCAAAATTATTCCAAGAATGGTGTAAACTAATAGGAATCAAATCAGCAATGTCAATGGCATATCATCTACAGACAGATGGTCAAAATGAACAAGTAAATCAAAGCCTGGAAACCTACCTTCAAATTTACTACAGCAGTAGATTGCATGATTGAGCAAGTTATCTGCCAGCAGCAGAGTTTGCTTATAACAATCAAGCACACACAAGTACCAAGGCTTCTCCACTCATGATGGAGTTAGGATTTCACCCAAAAATATTACCCAGCAAGTTGCAGGCAGCAAAACACCCTGAGCTCAATGACTACATAAAATCAAGGCACAAAGCACAGGAGCAAGCAAAAGCAGCATTAGTATTGGCAGCAGAGAGAATGAAATGGTACTATGACAAAAATGTTACCAAAGTTACATTCAAATATGGAGACAAATGTCTTTTGGATGCTTCAGATCTAAAACTACAGACATATAACCAAAACCTCTCACCAAGATGCTATGGACCATTTGAGATAGTGGAACAATTGGGATCAGTTACATTTAGACTACAACTTCCTAAGTCTTATAGAGTGTGTTAAGGGACCTGACAACTGAGGATCAGGAGTTCCGCTTAAGACTACTACTCATAAAAGACACTGCTACGCATAAGGCTGACATGCTGTACTGGTACTAGACTTGTAGACTGAGCCACTGTAACTGACAGTGGTTTGAGAGAGTATGCTGGTTGAAGCAAAGCTTCAGACTAAGACTAGAATAGACAACTGAGTCTATTACTAGAGACTGTGGAGGTATGGTAGGAACAAGAGGACAAAACTAAAGTACAGTAGCAGAAGCAGTGCTACTTAAATTGTTAAGGGACCTAACGACGGAGGATCAGGAGTTCAATTGTTAACTGGTACTGGGACTTATACATGCTATAGTCCTACTGAGACTAAGACTGAAAACTGAGCTGCTATATCTGATAGCGGTTTGAGAATGTATACTGGTTGAAGCGAAGCTTCAGACTGAGGACTGGAATAGACAACTGAGTCTATTACTGAAGACTGTCCCTATGAAGGTACGTAGGGATCAAGAGGACAAAACTAAAGTACAATAGCAGAAGCAGTGCTACTTTAAGTAAGTATGAAACACTGAGTTAGATCAGTAATATACATGAAACAGGTTTCACTGGGTTGTATCAGTGATGAGGATGAAACGTGATGGAGATGAGACATGATGTAAGTAAAACTTGATATAGGTGACACATGATAGATATGAAACACTGATATAGGTGAAACACATCAGGTGATGGGAGCAGTCATACAGTTACAGGGTGAACAATGAATAGTTAGGAAAAGAAAAGGAAAAGAAAAAGAACCCCCCTCTCTCATGCTGTAACATAAATAGGACAAAGCAAATAGAGTTTAATAAGTATAAAACACTGAGTTGGATCAGTGATGTATATGAAACGGGTTTCACTGGGTTGTATCAGTGATAAAGGTGAAACATTTGATAGAGATGAATTGTGATGTAGATGAAACATGATATAGGTGAAACATGATGGATATGAAACACTGATGTAGATGAAACACATCAATGATGAGATTAGTTGTACAGTTACAGGGTCAATGACGAATAGTTAGGAAAAGAAAAAGAACCCCCCTCTCATGCTGTAACAGGCACTCTCTACTGCTTGACATACCTGGCAGGATCCTCGAGGTGCAAGAAAGAGAGGGCGCTCTCCTATGCCTCTACCCACCAGGCATATCAGGCATTCCTGTCAACCTCCTAAATCTTGTCAGCTATAGAATCAGCTTAGCAAGCGGGAGCTTCCAAGAAAGGAAAGAACTCTACACCAAGTGTGGTGCAAGTTGAGTCTCACTGGTCACCCTTCCGGTCAAGCAGAGACTATGTACGCTTCCAGTATTAGTAGCATTTTAAAACAATTCTACCAGGCACAGTAATTTTGAGGCTTGTAGTCCATCAGCCCCACACCAATTAGATTTGCAAAAACAAA
>NW_012133026.1:2176-3056 GCF_000313525.1 Fibroporia radiculosa | reverse complement strand
TTTCACTGGGTTGTATCAGTGATGAAGATGAAACATAATAGAGATGAGACATGATGTAAGTGAAACATGATATAGATGAAAGATGATAGATATGAAACACTGATGTAGGTGAAACACATCAGGTGATGGGATCAGTTGTACAGTTATAGGGTCAATGACAAATAGTTAGGAAAGAAAAAGAACCTCCCCCTCGAAGCTGTAACAGAGTGCGTCTGGTGTTCCACTCACCCTGTCTACATGTCTTCAACAAAGACAAAATTCCCGGACAAAAGCAGAAACCTCCACCTCCAGTTGTAGTCGGAGGTCAAGCTGAATAATGAAGTCAAGAAGATAGTCAATTCCAGACTCAATAATAATAACAAAATTATGTATTGAGTATGCTGGAAAGGATACACTGAGTCAGACAACACTTGGAAGCCACCCAAGGCACTCAAAAAGGTTTAGAAACTGGTCAATGAATTTCATAAGAAACACCCAAAAGCACCTCGGCTTACATCAAATGTTGATGATTGTTCTGATAAAATACTATTTCAACAAGAAGGAATCAACATTTATAACAAAGATAGTGAAGATTGGGGATACAGATATCTGCAACCTGAACCACTTATCTTTGAAAAGACCAAGGAATTCGTTTTTCTTCCTAAGCAAGGCTCAGAGCAGGTAGCAGGATTTGATCTGGCAGCTGCAGATGAAATTATCATTGAACCAGGAACCAGGAGTTTAGTCAGAACTGGACTTAAATGTGTTATCCCACCTCACAGCTATGGACAGGTCGTGTTAAGGGACCTGATGACTGAGGATCAGTAGTTCCACTTAAGACTACTACTGACAAAGGTACTGCTATACATAAGGCTGACATGCTATACTAGAACTAGCTTAT